>NC_140931.1:52196773-52413208 GCF_014529385.1 Adiantum capillus-veneris
AATTTGTTCACCAGTTTCAAGAATTCCTTTCATCCATTTTTAAGAGAGGACCTGCAAAGGATATGTACGAGATCATAAAAATATTAATCACTTGTACTCTACCCTTGGAGGGGGGGAGCACATACTCCCACTAATGCATCTTGCTTTGCACTTTGTCCAAGACCCACAAGAACCTCTGCTTGTTGGTGATGTTGACCCCAAGTGGGGCCGCTAGATGGCGGAATGCCTTTCCTTTAGAGACGACCTCTCCTAACCATTCAGATGGGTCGAACAAGTGACTCTCTAATAGCAAGCTCAATCTTGATTCTTCAATATTGCACTTTGACCTTGAGCTGGTGGAAAACATTTGAACGATCCCCAAAGCCATAGTAAGGTAGACTTAAAGCATGCCATGAATTACTTTATGTTTCAAAAAAGATATAAGGATAATATAAACATATTAATGTGGGTTTCTCTTCATTGGATTGCCTTTGGAGAGTTTTTGGATGTCATCTCCTACATCCTTCTACAGGAGATGTCACTATTGATAGCTATATTAGGACGATGATTTTAATTATTTGGTAACAAAGCATCCAAGATATAATTATCACTACCTTGATGTGGATGCATAGAGAGTATTTACACATGTTTTCACCTTGGAAGGAAAGGAGGAAGGAGAGTGCTACCAAAATTAGGCCTTACTTCTTGTTGTCCACAACAACATATGGGTCACTTACTAGTATTAATTATATACAATAAGTACCTTAAAAATCATACATACGGGCACCAACACAACCCTGCTAGCTGACACTACATATGTGAGTTGCTTTGTATGTACACCTTGCTAGAGCATGATAAAAATCCCACAAAAGGAAAGCATATTCACTATCATTACACTCCACTACATGTACATATATACAAATTACAAAAAGTGGGGTGTTCAAAAAATATGCGCACCATCATAATTTTTGAACGGTATCCTTCTTTTGCAATAAGCTCAAAAAATGCACAACAAAGAAACTTAGCTTCCACATAGAATCAATATCCAACTAAAAAAAAAATGCTAGCTCTAAGAATACAGAAGTTTCACCAAGCCACAAACTAAGGAAATATACTCAAACTCATATTCAAAGCAAACTAGTTCTCCCCAAATAACTAACAATGGTGAAAGCTCTGGCCAAAATCTAGTTGGGTGTTGGCGGCAAAAAATATATGGGACCCTCAATGGCCCCCAACAATAAAGATCTTTCTATGGAAAGTACTTTGGGGGGCCCTTTCAATTGTGGTCAAGATTTTAACCAGAGAGATAGGTTTGAATAGATGCTTAGGGTGCAAAGCGGCCAGTGAGGATCCCCTCCACTTGTTCCAAAATTATCCATCTACAAGAGGCCTAGTGGGAAAATTATGCAAATGGGTACAAAAGACTTGGATGATCCCATTCTTCAAGATGAACTACTCTTGGGAGGCAAGGTGTGGAAGAACCAAGCCATCTTGATTTGCACACAAAGTGTCCGCTTTTGCTACTTCAAACAAACGTGGAAGTCTAGGAACCAGTGTGTCTTTGGAAAAGACCACTCGATGGCTAGCTTCAAAGAGATTACTCAAGAAAGTAGTGAAGCAACCATCGATGTTAGAAAACAGAAGAACTCTGAAGACTGGCGTCAAGAAATATTTTCCCTCTTAACTCTAGCTCCCTCCAGCCAAAAAAATGTGACTCTCTCAGTAGCTATCGTATTTTATGGATTATGTAAACCCACATCCTATATCTGGTCCCTCAAGACATCCGTCGTGCTTGAAGTTGATTGTACATTTCTTTCTGGGTTAATTTAAGTAATCCACTCACAATTGTGAATTTGACAAAAAAGAAAAAGAAAAAGGAATAAAATGATGCAAAATAAAGATATTGTTCATAAGGTAGGCTCCTTTGCACTACAGTATGTTTGAAATGGACGATATAGTGAATGGAAGAAGTATGCATAATCAAATTGTCAACAGTTTTAGGTTTATTGCCTTTTTCTTCATTTGCATGCCATGTAGTAGGATAGGATCTATGTGGCAAGGCACAGGTTCAATTCTTCAAGTTTGGGAGATACTATCCCAACTCTTGCAACATACTTTAGTATGGAACCCTATTACTCTAGGCACTATATACTTTATCAGTATTTTCGCAAAGCTTTCATAATATGAACAATTTAACTTGATCTTTTAAAAGCAAGGTTATTTAATTTACAAACATGTTTGAATGAACACATTACCTATTCAAGTCAATGCTCGTTTTGTCATGAAGTGTTCATTGCATTAGTGCTTTACACCAAAATGAGCAACTTTAATATAAGATCCGTCCGGGTTGGTTGCAAAGTGAACCCTTCTTGATGGTGATCGAGATTACAGGCTCCACCCATATTGCGATTATGCTTTGTTGTATTCCTAATGGTTTGGTTTATGGATGCCTCTCAGAAGGGTGGCTCCCTATTCTAGACTTTGTAATGTTTTGGGTTTTGGCTCTGAGGTAGTCCATCTCGAGGGGGATGTCTTATTGAGGTGGCAATCCACCTTATTTCCCTGTCAGCCTCTTTGTGTTTTTGCTTAGTTGTGACTTGTCTGGGTGAGCAAGTTGTCCTATTGTAACTCCTTTTGAACTCCATGGCTCATTTGGAGCATGGAGGTGGTGTATGCTTTTCTAGTTTTTGATATATTTCAACTCACTTAGTTGAGTGACTACTGCCAAAAGAAAAAAGATTCGTGCTCCATACAATCTAATCTTTTCATAAATGATCTTGAAACATATTTTAGTATGATATCATATTCAAAAAATCATGAGACTTTGTACCCCTAGTTTCTATGCAACATGAGATAGCGTGTCCTTAGATGAAGCTAATCAAGCATGATAAGTTCATCCAAGCTATCTCATAGAATGATTTTGGTCTCTAGTAGACATTAATAAGCCCTCTCTCCCCTCTCTCTCTCTCTCTCTCTCTCTCTCTCTCTCACACACACACACACACACCACACACACACACACACACACACACACACCACACACACACACACACACACACACACGAGATATGGAACACATGGGAGTTGCTTAGAAGAGAGGCAAAAATGTGTCACATGGAACACATGGGATTTTCTTAGAAGGGTGAGATAAAAAGTGTATGTGTGTGTGTGTGTGTGTGTAACTTTTTTGGATGATATATGCAACTTTATGGGGTATAAAAGTCTATTCTGGCTTTTTAAAAGAAGCCTTTTTCTTAGCAAACTAGACATAAAAGAAGCCGTACAGAAGAAGAGAGTTAAGCGTACATGTGATACTTTATTACTTTCTATCCTGAATGGATCTACCTTTTGAGTGAAATCTCTTTGTTTTTTGCAAAACTCACAATTTGTGAGTGGATTGTATTAAGCACAACAACAAATTTACAAACTAGCCTTAAACTCAAGCCGAGCCTTGAGGTGCTGAAGATTACAGATTGATTTTTTTCTAATTTTTCTATAGGTCCTTTAATTTCATACCCTTGCATTGCTCAATTTCCTTTTTATTTTATTTTATTGTTTTCACTTTGTTAGGTTAGAATTGTGTACTTTTTCTATAGAAGTTTCTACACGTTAAAAGAGAATCGAGTGCATTGAGGAAGTAAGCCAAAAAAGGAAGGTTCAAAATATATCTAGTTGTTCTTACATGTCAAAGGTTTTTCACATTAGACAACTATATTTAGTGCTTCAACACATGGAGACACGTACCATCCTACCATTGGACATTAAAAGATTGCATTTATAGCTAGAGATAATAACACTTAGCTAATGATCTTATTTATTTCGCAAGTTGTTGAGCGAAGACTACACCTATAATTTTTTGCTCACACGCATATTTTTGTGAACACTTATTGTAATAAACGTCTTTCCGACATTTCATTTCTTGATGGAGCCGATTCATTGTAATTAGCGGGACTCAATTGAGTTTCCAGCTTGTATTCACCAAGTAGTTTCACCTGCTTATGTAATTAGATTAGAGATGTGTTCACACCTCCAAGGCTGAAGTATAAGAGCCAATTATTGTAAACCTAAGGACAGTTTTTTTTGAATCATTAATCAAGATAAGTTTTGAGCGCCGTGACTGTGTCTGAGAGAGAGTCTTATCCTCTTGTTACGCGAGCTACGGAGCCGCCATTGGAGAAGCGACACCGCCATTGTGTTAGCAATGGCGAGAGCTACGCACCGATACCAAGTGTGTGTGTATTCGACTTCTACGCGAGGTGAGCTCCCACGAGCTTCTATGTGAGTTTTCTTCCTACCTGTGTGTCGGAATTGAGCGTGCCATATATCTATAGAACCGCAGCGAGTAGAGCTACACATTAGTACATCGGAGTCGAATTCGGTCTCCTAAATTTTTCGGCTGTCTTCATACGCGTTTACCGCACGGATGGTTACAGGTTGAGATTATATTGTAGATTCATAGGATATTGTCCTTACCTAGTGTAGAGATTCCCCTTTGAGTTTGAGGCTGATTCGATGACTTTAGATCACGTTTTGGATAGCATTTGTTTGTGGTACGGATTTCAGTCATTTGCGTATTTGAGAACTTAGGTTTGATTTCCTTGGTAGTGATTGTCATTAGAAGGTCGAGTAGGTGATTTGACACCCACCTATTTGTTTCCATGCACCTGCGAGTCAAGCTCTGTCCTCGTCTGACATTCTTGTTTGTCGGTTGAGTTCTCGCTATCATAGCCACCGCTAGCGGCGTAACCGCCCAACATTTGGCGCCGCCGTCGGGGACGAGAGCCCTAAGTAGGTGACCTTAGACTAATCCTACGAGGTGAATTGTTTCATTTACTTTGTATATTTTAGTTAGAAAGGTCTAGGAGTGGTGAACTCCGAGGATCTTTGAGAGGTACTAGGAAACTCGTGGTATTCCTGGGTCTTTCTTGTTTGACAGTTTTTTAGTTTAGATTAGATTGATTTTTGTTGGTGATTGAGTGATTGTTGAGATTGAGGTATTTGCTAGTCCGTGTGTGGGCAGTGAATCTCTTTATACTCACCATTGCAAAAACCCATTTTATGATTAGAAGTAGCTTAGGTAGGACTTGATTTGATCCTGATCTAGGGCTATTAAATCAGTGATTTATTTGCTTGATGTGTTTGTTTGCATGTTAGATCACTAAACCATTGATTTGGTAGTGAAACTTGCATAAACAAAGTGTAGAGAGATTTTCTGTGAAACTGAGTGTTGCTGAGCACTTAAGAGAGCTCTTGGAAGAGTTCTGTGCCAAAAAATTGGAATTTCTGTAACATTAGATATCATACGCGTATTATGTCTTAGGGGCTAAACAGAGACCAAACAGAAAATTTGACATTACCAAGAGTGTTCAGAAGGGGGGTTTTACCCCTAAGAGTCAACATAAAACAAGGGCTTTAACACTTCTAGAAACTCAAATACCATGTCCGAGTGCAAAAAAAAACGCAAAGAAAGGGAAAATTGATTCAGAGCTCTTCATTTTTTGCATTCAAACTTGATAAAACACTTGAAACTCAAAGATAAACACTTGGAGAAGCTTAAAATAGAAAAGTGGGAAAATCTGTGAAAAAAGACAATCATACGCGTATAATGTCTTTTTGCACTTGCTGATGTGATTTTTGAATTTTGACTTGATAACATTGTTGCAAACATAGTGAATAGCTGAAATATCAAGTTTGACCAAAATTGGACAAAAAGACATCATACGCATATAATGTCCTCCAACTTAATTCTGGGCAAATTTTGACATTTTGCTATCACAGATCCTTTGTACTAGTTGTGTCTAGAGCTTGTATTTCAAGTTTCATACGTCAAAATTCGGGAAATTGCCTAGAAAAAGCTAATCTGGCCATAACTTGCACAACCAGAGTTCAAATTGAATTTTGTGAGTGGACAGAGCATAAGGGTGCTACACTAGGAGTGAGCAAAGCAAAAATATCCAAAATCTGGGAAAAAAGACATCATACGCGTATAATGTCTTTCTGAGCAAATCTGATACAAAATTTTCACTTGAGATAACAGAAGTCTTCCAATTGACAAAACAATCCATAGTTTTGACCAAGTATCATTCAGTTTAGATCACACTTTTGATCACAGAAACGGGGATAAAACAAACTGCCGAGACTGAAAAGTTAGAATCCTCTAGGGGGATTGATGAATTTGAGATCCGGTAGATATCTCCAGAATAACCAACCGAGACAAAGAGAACAAGCGAGTGTTATATCAACCGAGGAGAGTGAAACCAAAGTGTATGCGACCGTTAGAGCCGATCCTTGAAGGAAGTATTTTCCGATACTTCTTCAGAGAGATCTTACGAGATTTTCACTGAACACTTAGGATACTTGAACTTAAACGAAAGAGAAAACATGGCAGCAAGGATCATCAAACCCTTCGGCTGCAATGAAGCTATTGTTCATCAAGTATCAATATTGACAACAAGCAAAGTGCCAAGATCTACAAAGATGGTATGGGACACTACTACTGTGTGAAAATAGAAGATAGACCAAGTGAGTTCAAGGACTTAGTGCCTCTGAGCTATAGCGGAGATAGGTACCTAGATGATGAAGGAGGTATCATGTACTTGGTAGTCCTGAATCCTAACATTGTGGACAAGTGGGGATGGATGGGCACGAAAGCCAAAGTAGATGAAGAACCCGAAGAGAAAGCACCAACAATGAGCTTCCCTAATGCTAGATTAAGATGAGAAAATGAAACTTTGAGAATTAACATAGACAACGTCTACGTGGGGTTATACAAGTATAATAATGGAGAGGAAGATCTCTATTATAGATGCGAGGAACCCTACGTTGATGAGTTGACAGAGCGGAAAAGACTTTATGTCTTTACCTACACAGAGGGATCAGAAACGAAGATTGTCGCATATGATAAGTATGGAAGACGATATGCAGCAATCGATAAAAAGGAGTTGGAAGGATACACATACTTTGGGTGACCACTCCACCATTATTATGTCACTCCAAGCCCACTGAGACCATCACCTACAACTGTCTTGCCAGACCCGATGGCAACAGGTAGAGAGAGGACTCATGTAACTGAATCTTTCAGTCGACCTCATTATTCTATGCCAAGCCCAATGGGAACATTACATTCTAGAGAGTCAATGTCTACGAATCGAGGTAGTGCAGTTCCATTCTCTACACATACTACGGTAGGTCCGATGTTTGCAACAACACCATCACATTTGCCTCCTAGTAGTAGATTCGTGGCAAGGGAGCCAACTAGAGCAGCACATGAAGTCCATGACACAAGAGAAAGTTTTAGTCGGGATATAGGAGCAATGAGATTGGTGGCAGACAATAGACGCATGAGACCATCTCAAGTGGCCAAGTGTATGCCAAATAGTGGCTCAAGAGATCCTTATGCACATGTCTCACTCTTTAAGCAAGTCTTATGAGCTGAGCTGATAACAGATTTCCACACACAATACGAAGGATTTGGTTTTACTTTAGAAGGGACGGCATTGACATGGTTTCAACCACTGAATGGTGGAGGTTTCCATGATATTGACCACTTGCTGCGAGAGTTTGCTGAGGAATTTTCGAAAAGATGGATCAAACACAACATGGTATCCCAAATATATGCTTTCAAACAGAAGGAGCAAGAAAAGGTGAAGGAAGCTTTGCTTCGCTTCAAACAATACATAGAGATATGTCCAGTACGGGAACGACCGCAAGATGACAGACTATCTGTCCTCTTTATAGAAGGACCGAGAAATGACACTCTCAAGAAAGACTTGCACCTGAAAGCTTGTACAAGTTTTGAGCAAGTGACCAGAGAAGCATTGTACTTAGTGGATAACTGTGCTGTTTATGGTGAGGTGACAACGGATACGGATGTCGCATCCAATAGCTCATCATCCGTAGCTAGCGAGACCACCACTAAGAAGAATGTCCAAATAGCAATAGTGCCGAACATGGAACAAATGATAGAAGATGCTATAAGGAGATTAGCACCATACCCTAAACCAATGCCAAAACTAACGAAATGGTGTGCAATCGAACAAAAATGGACAAATCATTCAACAGAAGAGTGCTATTACAACAAGGGTTATGTGAAGGAGCATCATATGCACCTCCAGCTCAAATAGCACCACCTCAGGTACATCCAGTACCTAGATACCCAACGGAAATGTACCAGGACCTATGGGGATAGAAAGACCGTAGCCGGTATTGGGGCAACAACCACCCTTACCAGGAGTGAGACCAGTGGGTAGTAGATATGCACCCACCCTAGAGAATCAGGAAGAACGAGCTTTAGTGCTTGTTGACTTATTATGAAGATTTTGGTGCATCCATGGCTCCTACTGTGTATTACCCACATGAAGAACCAAAACAACCAGAACCTTGGAGCATGATAGGAAATGTTGGACCACCAACAACCGCACATGCCTTAGATGAAGAGAGGTATAACTTGGACGCAAGAACACTTATGTTCATAGCTCATGGGGGGTTGTCAGGCCAAAGACCAGCCTACCCACAAAGAATAAATCAAGGGACACCAAGACCTGCATTGGGACCCTGTTATAAGTGTGGAGGTGACCATTTGATGAATGTTTGTCCACACATATAGATCATTAGAATAAATTCATATTGCACAGAGTGTGGTGTCACTCACTTCATTGAGGATTGTTCAAAGAATCCCAACAAATTGCAAAAGACAACATTGAACATGCTAGAGTCGATTCCTGCTAGCAGTGGGTCTGAAAATGAAACCAAAATACCAACACAAGTTGTGACTAGAGCTCAAGCAAAGAAAACCACTAGAGAACCAGAGAATGGAAAGTCAGAGATGGAATTGGCAAGTCAAGGACGACGAAGCCATAGAAACACATGGAAAGCTAGGAAAGCCCGCATGAAGCTGAAAAAAGAATAGCAAGACGCGATTCTAGTTGAGGAATTAAAACAAACAAAAGACAGATTAGAGAAACTTGAGAGTCAAAACGGAATACGGGAAATGGACTCTGAAAAGTCGAAACTGAAGAGTGTCAAAGAGACAACGAGTGTAAGCTCAGGGGGATCAGTGGTAGTCGACAAAGTACACGAACCATTGGATGCACTGATGAGAGCTTACGAAGCGAGATTAAAGAACAACCAAACTCAAGAACAACGGTGGTTGACTTATCCAAACGTGAATTGGAAAAGTAGAGACTCGAAATGTGTCAAAAAATGATCGAGACTGCACAAGCCTTGTTAGAACCACCTAGAGAACCAATGAATTGTGGAGCGGAAAACCCAATTCATCAAGAGACTATCCTCTCACGGGTAGTTGAAAAGCCTAACAGTGCACAAAAGCCTAAAAATATGCACGGGGATGAACGTATAGTTATGAACACCACAGATCAAGAAATAGAGAGTTTTCATCCTGTGATACAGAGGTCTTACGGAAGAGATGAGGATTACAATGAGTTTTGGAAACAAGTGAGAGAGGCAAAATTTGCAAACGAGCTGAGTTGTCAAGCTAATCAGACTAATGGGGAAAAGGACGTCAGGAATCCTCCCATAGAGGAATTTGAGGCAAGATCTCAAGTGGACTTAGATCTGCATTCTTACTGGGGAGATGGAGGCTCTGTTAGAACAGTAGAGAGTAAACCTCATTTGCTGAAAACCTTGCCTTCATACTTAGGAGAATACGAAGTAAAATCTGAGATTAGAGCGCTTCCGTCACGAGGAATCTCTTCAGGAAAAGTTACAAACTCGCAAGGATTAATAGAGATTTTGTCAACACCACTAACATGCACTATCACCTTAGCTGAGCTTTTGAGACTATGAACAAACATGTGGGAAACTGTAGGAAAATGCTTGGATAAATTTGGGATAAAAGACCCAACTACAAAACTGCAAGAGGGCATACGAGAGCTGAGTACGCCACAAAAAAACGCTAAGCTTGTACCTTTGAACAAGGTTGGAGAGTATTGCGAAGGCGAAGAGGGGAATACAATCTTACCAGTTGAATTCCACGGAGTTAACACGATGTAAATACTTGACAGCGGGGCTGGAGTAGCCATTGCTACGAAAGAAATCTGAAAAAAATGGGGAAAAATCGGCGATAAGAAAAACGAGGTTGAAACTCCAACTAGCGGACGGACAAATGGAGAGACCTTTGGGACTGTTAGAGAAAGTTGTAGTGACTTCTTGTGGAATTGAATACGAGCATACTTTTGCTATTGTTGACTTTGGCAAGGAGAATAACTATGATATTATACTTGGAAGACCATTCATGAGACAATTGAAAATGGTCCAGGATTGGGGTTACGACCACATATACTTGAGACACATGGAAACCACTACTCGCGTGAACCTAAAAGACCATAGCTACAAGGATGTGAACCGAACACTAGTTGAAGAGTTTGATTCATCTACTTTGGCAGGATCAGAGTTTCCAGCTTGGTTAGGCAAACCCAAAGAGTTATCGATGTGTGGAGCTTCGAACTGTGGAAGTTTGAAGCGTGAAGAATGTGTTTTAGAAAGGGCAATTAAAGACGAAAATTATATAGGTGAACCCTTTCCAAAGGATGCACTTGAACCATTAGAATGGACACACATTCTAGCAACCCTAGATGTTTGTGCAATTCAAGATGGTCCCACAATGAAGTTTTGTGATAAAGATGGATATGATGTGGTTCCGTACTTCATGATGAGAGCTGTACTCGAAAAGGAGACTGGAAAGATTGATACACCAGAAAACAGAGATGAAGAGGAGATGTTTCACGACATTCCCGATCATCCAGAATGGGGAAATGAAGCTGACAACGAGTCCACAGACAACTCAAGCGAGAACGAGGAAACCATAAAGGATGTCAGATTCTATGATTTCCCAAATCAGATTGAAAAACGCCAGAAATGCTACAGAGAAAAGAGAAAAACGAAAGGGGTTAGAAACACTCCGATGCCTAAGATAAGAGGAAAAAACCAATTCCTAATTACTACTCCAAAAGTCATTGGGCAAGAGCTACAAATGAAACTTTAGTCAAGGTGGGTGATCTTGAGGAGCCATATGTTGCATTGATATATCATGGCTCCAAAATTAATCTTATGTCCAAGAGTTTTTATATGAAGGGCTCATGAAGGGCAAGTGGCCGATAGACACAAGCCATGGTTGGATGATTAGAGCTACAAATAACTCATCAAGATTGGTCAAAATTGGTCAACCTGATTCTAGGGATAGGATGTCTGATCATCCAATACTACTAGTGGAACCTTTTTAAAAGTGGGTGATGGATTTTGTGGGACCAGTGAAGCCTACAACAAGCAAGGGATGCAAATATATTTTAGTTGCTACAGATAATTGTACTAAATAGGTGGAAGCAGTAGCTCTCAAGGAAAATAAAGCTCAGAGTGTGGCTAGATTTCTCTATCATAATATCATGACTAGTTTGTGTCATGATTCCTGTGGAACTGGTAAGTGATAGAGGAATCCATTTCCTAAATGAAACGATTTTTGAACTAACAAAAACTCATATGATTATGCATAAGAAGTCTACAGCTTATCATCCTCAGGCCAATGGACAAACTGAGAGTACAAATAAGACCTTGGTCAGAATCTTGAAGAAGATTGTTTAGGATAATTAGAAAGATTAGGATGAGAAGTTAGATTCAGCATTGTGGTCTTTTAGGACAATTTTCAAGGTCACAACAGGTATGACTCCATTTAAATTGGTATATGGTCTTGAAGTGGTGGTGCCGATGGAATTTGTAGTCCCAAGTCTCATAGTTAGTGCTAAAAAATGAGCCCTCAGATGTTAGTGCAACATAGGAGCAAATATTTGATTCAGCTAGAGGAGGACAGATTGGTGAGCTCTTATATTTTTGAGGTGATACAGAGAAGGAGAAAAGATTGGGTAAGTATGAATGTTGAATTTAAAGTTTTCCAAATTAAAGATTGGGTGATGCTTTATAACTCCAGATTGGTGAATCAGATTTGTGGTTGTGTCAAATGGTGATGATCTAAATCAAATTTGTGGTTGTGTCAAACACCAACTCAAAGTCACCAGATGGCTAAGTTCTAGGAATGGTCAGTTGGATTTTGCCGCGTTGTATGTTCTCAAGTCAAAGCATGGTTGCTCAAAATTTTCAAAGGGGCAAGATTCGAAAATGTTATAGAATTGTGGGATGCTTCTCCACTAAACACAATAATAGAAGTGCGGGTACGATTAGAGAGGTGTGGAAGGTGGGGTGTGCTAATTGAAGGTGCCATACATCAAACCCATCATGCAGGTCTTGTATGCATGTGGTCGCTTGAATTCAACAAGTATGCTCCCGCTGTATAGTTGCCCTTAGCCATGGTCAAGGGAAAGAATTCCAACGCCATGCAGTTGGGACCCGAGGATGATGAACCACCAAAGCGACCGCATTGCAACATGGAAATAGTTGTTAGCGTTGATGTTAGCAGCCAGGAGGAAGAAGAAGTATCTGTCGAAGAAGACTCACAGCAAAAACTCCTCTTAGTGCGGTCAAGCTTCGACAAGGTCTCATGGATCCTTTCATGGACTTCAAGGTAGGCATTGATTGTAAAAGAAAGTTTAATGCTGAGTGGTTAGGTAAGATTGGATTGCATGCTTTTGCATTATTACCATGGGGTGATTGGAAGCATAATTTCTATGCAAAGTCTTAGTTAGAGATTCCGAGGAAAACAAAAGGCATGCTGTCTAGCACTGTATTTTTTACTCCTGAATTGGTAACATAAGTTTTTTAATTTCCATTGAAGGGTGCTACCATGATACCTAAATGTTTTGACATGATCTTGAGGAAGGAATTTGGTAGTACAAAAGGAGGAAAAAAGTATTATATGCAAAAAAAGTTACCTATGACAGGAGAGAACAGTTAAAAGTGGTGCCTAGAAAAGACATGCTTCTTGATTAAGTTTGATTACATGTCAAAGGAGAACTACACACCTTTATCTTTTGCAGAGCAAGGGGGTACAGTAAATTGGGGAAATTGGTTGTATGAGAAATTGTCTGCTAAGGTATATTTGTCAGATAAAAGGAAAGCACATAATGGTAGCAGGTTGTCTGCATATCTGTCAACTTTATTTAACTTTGCTCAAAAGCCGCAAATTGAACAAAGTGAGACAGAGTATCAAGCATTACCTGATACTTCTAGCAAAGCATAGTTGCTGAAGAAAGATCAATCTACAAGTCAAACATTGGATTTGGCAATAGAGTTGGGAGGTAATCCAAAAAAGTTAAAGAGTCCTTCAAATTTCTGGTGCAGGCAGGATATACAGTGGAAGAAGCTTTCAGGTTTGTTCAAACTCCAGAAATGGTGGATTCCATGAAGAAGTTGGACATTTCTATTCCTAAGCCTGGCTTTAAGGAGCAAACACCAGCAAAGTTAGATAAAATATTTACTTTATCTAAAAAGAGGAAAATAGGGACTGAAGGAATGAATCTGGCAAAGCAATTAGATTTTGAGGATTCAAGTGCTAAGGGAAATCAAGGACGAGTAGCTATTGAATATGCAGGCATGGCTATAAAGATGCTGACAGAGGTTTAGAAATTTTTGAGCAGGCAACAGACACAAGTGGAGGCTCAGATGCAGTCAATGGTAGAAACAGGGGTAGAAAAAGTGTTGTTGCAGGAACAAATGGACATGGTGCACAATTTGAAGTTGGAGTTGGAGGATTTGAAGATTAAACATAGGGATGAGGTACATGATTTGTTGCTGCAACATCAAAGTGAATTGACAAGAGGTAAGATGTCCTTAAAGAGTGGACTTTGAATTTGGAGGAAAAGGTCAAGTATGAATTGGAACAATTAGCTGGCAAGAATGCAGAATTGCAGGTTCAGAATCTTATGTTTGAGCAAAGATTGAAACCTTTGTTGGATCTAGAGAAGCAGGTTTTAGGTCAAGAAGAACTTGATTTCAATGGGGTGCTGATATCTAAAGGAGATGTACAATACTTAACTAGCAAGTGATGGATAGTATTTCAATGGGGTGCTGATATCTAAAGGAGATGTACAATACTTAACCAGCAAGTGATGGATAGTATGCAAGAAGCATGGAGTTCCATGAGAGAGAGGCTGACTACTGTGTAAAGCATCCATATGAAGTCAAAACAGGTTTTGTTAGTGCTCATGAGGAAAATCTGCTGGTAGAAGTTGATCAACTCAAGAAAGAAAGGGAGTACTAGATTTGTCAGGTGCAGGAGCTTAAATTAAAGCAGAAGGGGAAATTGATTATAGAAGAGGAGAAGCAAAGTGCAGAGCAGGTTCAAAAGTGCTCAGAGCAAGCAGAGATTTTTGAAAAACCACTACAGGAGAAGAGCAAGCAACAAGTGGAAAAGTCCAATGTTGAGCCAGAAATACAGTTAGTTCTACGTGAGTAATCAATGCCAGAGATAGCTGGTTCTGATCAAGCTGGGGCTCCATTACCTGACGCAGAAGGTGGTGTTGCTAGTACTGAAGCTGTGGAAAATAAGGTCTAGTTCTAGGCATAGTCAGACTGAGCATCATATGTGTCTTTTTGAACATTTTGAGAGTTAGTATGTATTTTGATCAAGGGACATGTTGATCCGAGTCGGACGTGCCATGTGTTAAAAGGGGTATTTCTTAGTAAAGCTCAGTCAAAATATTTCTTAGTCCGACTTTTGATAGGTCGGATGCTTAATCGGATATTGCTGACTCTAATTGGTTGGACAATTATAACCACTAGTTAGTATTTTGTATGCTACATGAGTACTGAGAAGGATGTAGAGAAGTTATCTATGGTGTTTCTTTACGTGTATGAGTTCTGTCAGATCATTGCATGCTGATTCGAAATGTGTTTATCTATCTTTTTTGATAAGTCTGAATACAGTGTTTCTGTCTATTCTTGGTTAGAAGCTTGTATGGAAGTTTGATGCATGTGTTGTACAACCCCAACATGGATGCAAAAGTGTAACATGCATAAATAAACAAATCTCGACCGGCAACCACGACTGTGTTGAATGGTTAAGTTGATGTCTTGCAAAATCTCCTCCTCCAAACTGGCACCAATTATTGAAGCTTTCTTACGCTCCTTGCATACCCCACAAGCTACAAATCGGTGCATTGTTAAAACCACTACATTCTGTGTTGTTTTGAAAATAGGGTACTTGGCTATGTCAAAACAAATTTCACACACACCTGTAGTCTCTACTCTCATATCTTGCTTCTTTTTAATCATGTGCCCAAAGCATTGGAACATACCCATCAATGTGTCAACTGGAAATAGATCACTGTTTTGCTTGCACACTACAATGAAAAATTGCATGAGCAGATTGTTTAGGTCACAGAGATCTAGTTTCTCAAGAGGAATCTGCAACTCTAAGCTAGAAATTTTCCTCCACACCTCAAATTTCTTTCAAGCCCAATTGTCCTTGTGCTTAGTGCCAATTTACCCTATACCGAGTTGCCCTCTCTCTAGTTGAGCATCCCCAACAAGAAAGCCACTATTTGTTTGCAAATCAGATTCGACACACAACAAGAACACAAGGCGGAGAGCTTACCTTGTTGCCCTTGCCTCTCCCAACCAAAGCGGAAGCCTCAACCTTATTATAATCACCTTGTGCACTCAAACTACTATTCATGGCTACATTTTTAGTACAAGTGTCATAAAAACTAATATCTACTTATTCCAAATAATTTTCTCATATTGAATTGATCATTTAATATGAGAAGACGAATGGGAACAAGAGGTAGAATATAGATATGTGTTGTTAGACTATCTCAGCATTGGACCAACAAGGAGAGATGGTTACATCTCAATAGGGGTCCAAGGAGTTTGTCTGCCAAGGAGCAATGTGCATATAATGGAGCTTAAAAAACCTTAGGGTTAGCTTCATTAAAGACTTCCAAAGGTTATTGGTAAAAGTCCTTAGACCTAGGACCTTAGGCAAGATGGGGTTGACCTTGAGGTGGGAACCTTGCCCAAGCTTGTTGTGCTTGTTGAATAAGGTGCAAGTGAGGTGCTTGTCATGCTTAATGACTACGATGCTTGAGGAGCTTAAGGTGCTTGAAGTCAAAAAGGTGCCTACAAAGGAGGGAGCGAGCCTAAGAAGTAGGGGAGGAGAGAGAACACATATGCACCCTCTCAAGGGTCACCCCTTCCACAAGAGGCATGTAGGACACATGTCAAGCCCCCAGCAAGGTTGCCCTCATAATGTGCCTAAAGCCTATTGGATGATCTTTAAAGAGGTCCATTGAGAATTTAGATTAATTAAATAATTATCCAAACATTATTCATCTCTCAAAGGGAAAAGAAGCACACTTGTACAAATGCTAACCCCTCTTGCTTGAAATGACCATACCCTACAATTGGCCAAGCTTGGCAAGGGCCAATAGGGATCAAGCATGAGTGAAGAGAGAGAGGGGTCGACCTAGGCAAGGGAGAGACCTCATTTTTCTCATTCTCGCACTCACACACATTCTCTCATTGTTTTGAGCAAGAAATCAATCTCCTTATCCAAGCTTGAGAAGTAGAAAGCCTACACCAACAACTCTTGGCTGTGGAATGCAAATCCAACCAAGAGCAAAGCTTCAATGACATGCTCATCTTTTCTATCATCTATATTACTATGCTAAGCTAAGCTCCAAGAGTAATCTATGGTGAGGAAAGTACTTCTTTCTCGTATGCTACTTCTTCTTCCTCTTCCCTTCTGTCACTCCTTGCTAGCTCTCTCCACCTTTGAAGGTGTTTGAGGTCTTGGGATTGGGGCCGGGGACAAGTTAATGCTTTTGTAAGTTAGTTAAGGGCATAATTTTGGTGCATGAAGCTTACCATCTTCATTGCATCCACAAGGAACACAAAGCATGTATTGTACCAAGTCTCTTTTCATGGGAAAATCTATAATACAAAAGCCTTTTGGAGGGGGGACCGTCTCCAAGTAAATCCGGTCCTCAATTGTTGTCAATTTCTCTAATTCTCTCTTCTTTTACAAGTATTGTTCATGCCAAGCTAACTAGGTATAATGGTTATTTTGCTATCTTTAACCAAGTATTCTCCTTATGCTCATGAAAAATTCTCATAAAGAAATGCTCACTACAGTTATCTTAATGCTGCTACTCTCAATGTTATTAGTCCAATTCCATTGCAACAAGCATGAGAAGAAACATTAAATTCACAAAATGAAAAGCTGCCAAACTACATGTAAGACCTCGCAATCAACGAATAAGGAATATTTTGAACAAGAAATTTGCAGTATTTACAGTAATCAACTATGCTAGCAAGGTCTCTTAATCACATCTAACTAAATATTTACACACACCTACAAAACTTGCAACCTGAGATGCTCCTTACCTAGCACCTTCTGCGGATCCTCCATATGCGCATTGTGTCGAGACTCCTTCCACAAAAACGCCTTTAATACATGCTCCATCGCCAACTTCTATGGAAGTCCACAATCATTGGGCAAGAGAGAAAAAGACAGCACTCCAAACATTTGAGAACCTGCACAATGGAATACAAAAGGCTATGTTGAGAATGAAGCAAGTCCATTCTTGACATTATTACTAGAGAACCCACAAAACCTTACACTTGGAAAACCAACATCAATGGAACCTTGTCAGCACCAACGACACTTCTCCAAGCACAAACGCAGCTCATCAACACAAAACTGTGGTAGAAGCTGTTTTTTGGACAGAGATCGTTGATGGAGATCGCTCGTCAACACAAATTTGTGTAGAATCTACTTGACCATGAACCCTAACCTAGAATACACATAACTACTACCCTCCTAATAGACCAAAACAAAATGCAACCTGTAGGTAATTGTGCAGCCAATGGTGAGTGCATAGCTCCACCTACCCCATCGATCACCCTGGCTTCAACTCCGCCATCGCTTCACTCGGGTGCGCAAAAAACCTATGCACGAGAAACGTCCGCCATCACTTAGCTTACATGTAGCACACTGGATTGAGCTCCCCCATCGCTTAGCTTACAAAAACCTACGCCCTGGACCATTGACGATCGGGAATGGTAGTGAAGTGATCATTTCCCCATAATAAGTGCTCCTACATGGCTCTCGACTGACGTCGATTGCTACGAGGTCTCACTTATTATGAGGAATGGCCACTTCACGACCATTCCCTACCCCAAAAAGTCAAAGCAATGCGATCATCTCTTGCCAAAAACTCAAAAAATCTCTCTACTTTCTCTTCCCCATAATGTTATGGAACAATCATTTTTCCAAATATACAAAATTCTTTTCCTTGATTTTGTGAAGAGGAAATTTTAGAATAGTAGGTTGGGCGGAATTTTTCCTTTGCCCCCTGCGCTTAACCGGCAGTTTTGAAATTGAAAACGGCACCATATTAAGCTGACACATTTTTCCTGAACACTGCTTCCCCAACTCCAAAAAAGAAATGTAGCCTAACAGTAGCCTAGTTGCAGGTTTATTGAAGTCTTTTGAGTCTGAGAGCGTGCTCAAGCACAGAAAGACCCAAGGATGATCGGCGAAGAGCATGTTCGCATGTCTTGGCGCGGCGCCTCGCAATGTCGGCAGAAGCGCTTCTTTGTCTGGCAAGGCACTATTGTTGAAAGACGGGTTTCCCGCCACGAACCTCCTTGGCACGGCCACTCAATAAGTCCATTCTTCTCTTTATTACACAGGAAAATGCGGAAAACAACAGACCCATTTGAGCATGGTCGCAGTAAACGTAGAATCAGAAAAGACCCATTTGTGCGCACTCACAGAAAGCATACCCGAGGACAGGAGGGACGTCAAAGTGCACAACACTCATCATCTCTCCTACTCAGAATCACTGGCAACGGCGCTGGATAAAGTGCAGCTCCCATGTAGCCGTGCAGATTTCGCTTTCCTTGCTGCTTTCTTGCGTTTGTGTGGAAATATGTGTGCATTGGCCCAGGGCCAACTGGTACACATCCACATTATAAAGTGTGAAGTTGATCAAACTACATTCTTGCAAAACGTTCTGTTGCAGATGTATGGCAAATGTGGTGCGGTAAATGATGCATATGCAGTTTTTGCAAAAATGCAGCAGCACGATCAGCACTCATGGAACTTTATGGCCTCAGCTTACACCAACAGTGGAGAGTGGGATCTAGCTTTGGAGATCTTTTATCGATCGCGTACTCAAGGGTTTACAGTGAACGAATATGTCCTCACTAGTATTATCTCAGCTTGTGCTGGCAAAGAGGACTTGAGACAGGGGAAGAATGCGTATGCTTGCTTAGTAGATAGTGATTATGAGGCATCGGAAGCAGTGGGCAATGCTTTGGTAAATCTATATGGTAGGTGTCATTGTCTTGATGACATGTGGACTGTGTTTAACAAAATAGTGGAGAAAAGTGTGATATCTTGGTCGTCAGTCATCATGGCTTACACCCGACATAATCTTGGAAGAGAGGCAATTTCACTCTGGCGCCACATGCAACAGGAAGCTATTTTGCCAAACAAAGCAACAATTATTGGTCTTATTGATGCATGTGCCAATGAGGCTGCATTGCATAGAGGAAAGCAAGCCCATTGCTGCATTTTGAGAAGCCTTTTTGAAAATGATGGCATGGTTTTGACTACCTTTATCAATATGTATGGGAAGTGTGGTGACATGGAGAATGCCTTGAAGGCGTTCGAGCGGTTGCAAGAGCACAGTGTGGTCTCATG
This sequence comes from Adiantum capillus-veneris, assembly GCF_014529385.1. Lineage (NCBI taxonomy): Eukaryota > Viridiplantae > Streptophyta > Polypodiopsida > Polypodiales > Pteridaceae > Adiantum > Adiantum capillus-veneris. Next base: position 52,216,368 of record NC_140931.1, read on the forward strand.
GACTGCTCTTATGGCAGGTTATTCTCAGCATGGACATACCAAAGAGGCTTTTGAAATATTTGATAAGATGCAACAAAATGGAATTACACCCAATGAGGTTACGTTTGTTTGCATTCTTGATGCATACAACAGCCAGGGATTACTTGACAAGGCTAAGCAAATGCATGCTTGCATCAACACAGCGGATTTGACGTGAACGTCGTGGTGGAGACTGCTCTAGTGAAAATGTATGGTAAGTGTGGCAGTCCAAGTGATGCACGAGCATTGTTCGATGCGATGCCACAGCGCAGCCTTGTATCATGGAACACAATGCTTTCAGTCTACGCACAGCATCGACATCGGAAGGATGCCTTTGAGCTGTTTAGTTTGATGTTGAGGAGGGGAGTAACCTTGAATCGAGTCACCTTCGTCAGCATGCTATCTGTATGTGCAGACGAAGGAGCTGTGACAGAAGGCAAGTGGATGCATGATCAAGTTGTACGGCGTGGCTACTTCAAAGATGCCATTGTCGGCAATGCCCTTTTAAACATGTACACCAAGTGTGGCGAGGTAAATCCAGCGCAGAACGTTTTTGAAAGATTGTCTGAACGAACGGTCGTGTCTTGGAACACCATGATTCCTGCATATGCTTACCATGGACATGGTAAGTAAGTTCTATCAATGCTTCGACGCATGAAGAAGGATGGTGTGCACCCAAACCTAGCGACCTTCAAAGTTATTTTATCTGCTTGTGGCCATGCTGGCTGTGTTGATGATGCAAATGCATGTGTGAATGCCATGCGTGAGCTTTTTGGACTAAGAGCAGATACAGAGCTTTATGATTGTGTCATTGATCTTCTTGGGAGGACAGGAAGGCTAGATGATGTTGAAGAAAAAATTTCTCTGATGCCAGTGCAACCAAGGCTTGAGTCATGGTTAATGTTGTTGGGTGCTTGTAGTAATCAGGCTGATTTACAACGAGGAGAATATGTTGCAAATCAGGTTTTCGAGATGTTTCTGGAATGTACCGCACCTTATGTTATCCTATCCAATATGTATGTGGCTGCTGGTAGGGACTCAGATGCGGAGAGGCTTCTATCAAGGATGAAGGAAAAGGGCTTGATGCAGTCGGGAGAGTGCAGCTACATTGAGGTGGATGGAGTGGTGAAGAAGTTTTCTTGTGACGATCGATCCGATCCTCAAGAGCAAGAGATTCATGATGAGTTGGGCAGGCTGGAAAGACTAGCTGCTGATGCTGATTTTAAGGCAACGTCACATGGAGATGTTGCTAGTGATAATACCTCTTGTTATCATACTGAAAGGTTGGCCATAGCTTTTGGCTTTTCATGCACGGTCCACAAGAGTTCTCTCTTTGTTGCTAAGAGTGCTCAAATGTGCTCTGAATGTCATGTGTTTTTGAAAATTGTATCTAAAGTCTGCGATAAAAAAATCATCATCAGTGATTCCACAGGGGTGCACCGCATGCAAGATGGGGCATGTTCTTGTGCAAATTAATTTAAATTCTCTGCCACTTCCAGGGTTGGGCTCGTTAGCTTTGAACAAATTCTCCAGGGGTGTATAGCATGTGCATATTGTCAATTATTTGTGTAGCCACATAGACCTAGATAAGCCATAAGGATTTTGTATCAAATATAATGTGTTGCCCATTGATGGAGGTAACCTGCAACCAAGACATGTTGATGCTGAAAAAATTAATGAAGGCTTGCAGTTTTCAATGGAAAGTCTCAAGCATTTAGTCGAAACACTTGGGAGCTCTTGTCATGCGGATGTGTGAGTGCTTTGTCGAATCTGTGTGTTCAGCTTGTCTTATAATTTGTGAGAATGCTCTTCTCACTCTATAGCCATAACTAAATATCACACAGGGATATCACTCTTCTCACATCTTTGCCATGTGCCACTTCTTAAAGGGATACCACCATTGTCATATATCACTTTTCTCAGATCTTTGCCATGTGCCACTTTTTACAAGGATACCACCATTGCCATATATTTGCAATGTGTCACTTACTGTATTCTTACTAATCCATTTTTGAAACAAAGGAAATGTTTTAAGCTTGAAAACTATCTTGCTTGGTGGGCCTTGCTAAGCAATATTGCAGCCATGAATAATTAAACAAACATGATTTTATGCGTCGAATCACTTCTTCCTAATTGAGAAGAAGTAATTCCCTATTGCGAATATCAGGATGTATCCTGCTGCCTTGGTACAAATCCTTGTTCATAGCAGTCTTTAAGTGAGCTCACAAAAGAAAAGCCCAACCGAGAAGAAGCATGTCATTATGCGTCGAATCACTTCTTCCTAATTGAGAAGCCGTGGCCAGTGATGAGGAAAGCACGCTAACCAAGACAGCAGGTGATCCCACTACCGTTACGGTTGTTCTATATGTATATCTGTGTGTGGCTTGCCGCTGCCGTTGCTATAGTTTGCCGCTTTGTTTTTGAGAACCAGGTTGGCTGCCTGATTGGAAAGGGTGGCCGCATCATTGAACAGATGCGCAAGGATATCAATGCCTGCATGCGCTGCTTTGGTGATGAGCTGGTTTTCTTGCATGATGTGATTGTATTTGGCGAGCTGCCCTCTCTTTGAAAACATCCCAGAGCTTACTGACCCTGCCACTGTTGGGCATATCTTGTGATCATAGCACTCCAAGAGACGACATGGAAGCTTGTCAAGCACTTTTTGTGCTTTGACGACCAGCTCTATGCAGACCTTCAGAACGAAAGAAAGCACTACGTTTTTTGTCAACAGCCCCTGACTAACAATATTACCGTGAACTCTTTTGCCCATACCAACATGTTTCATAATGCCACATGCCTTCAAGATAGAAGCATAGCTGATTGCATTTGGAGAGTTTCCCTCTCTTTGCATCTGCTGAAAACAGCCCAGAGCTTCCTGGCCCTGCCACTGTTGGGCATATCCCGTGATCAGAGTATTCCAAGAGGAGACTGTTAAATAATCATGTTGATCGAGGTCCCGACACAAACTGAACACTTGCACCAACCAACCCATGAATACACCACACTGACTTGGCAAAATACTCGACTTAGTTTTCAACATGCTTTCGTTAAACCCTCAAGCTACATGAATTAACGTCCTTCTCTTTGATCCATACAGCTTGCAGTATTCTTTCATTGTGGCACTCATTTGTTGAAAGTTGAGGAACGTTTCAGTGTGAGCACTAACCCATGACCGTCATAATGATAGAATAGCTTATGACATTAAAGTGCAACCCCTGGTCCCCTAAAGTACTCAGATCTCTCTTTTCTGTTGAGATAGAGCATTTTGACAGCCACCCCAGTTAGAGATATGCCTCCAGTGTATATATACTCCAAAATAGACCTTTCAAACAAAGCACAGAAATATACCTCCAATGAATGGGAAGGCCGAAATGCAACAAAATGTTTATCATAACCCACCGTGTGCTCCTTGCTCAATTCAACAACCTGCAAAACTCTCAATATGCATCACAGGATTGAAACCTACCCATATTTAAATAAATGAAAAGTTTACAGCTTCCTCTAATCCCATGTAGTAACTACTCCCAAACAACCCAAATGTGCTCTTCAGAGGGAAGTTGTTTAGTAGTTGAAAATGCCAAGAGCTTCAATGAAAGGAAATCTCATTGCTTTGACATTACCTGCTTGAATGGGGCATTATTGAGTTTAATGAGGTTCGTGTTAGAGTCTTCTATGATGCTGAATTCAATGTAATTCATAGTAGAGCTCTCTTTGTCAAAGAAAATCTGAGTGTCATCATGAGTTATATCAGGTTCAAATCCATTTGCCATATGATAATCTGTCATCCCTGTGTTACCTGCATAATATTCGACTCCAGGGTTTGAAGAATCAATGTGTGAGGATGCCACATTCATTATCGACTCTTCACTTTTCCGAAAGATTTCAGCCGTAAAATTATTCAGGTAAGTTCGATGACCTTTTGCTGACGAAACTGTGAAACGGGCATTATTCTCTACCAATTCTGATGATGATGGTGATGATATTGTGAAATTCGAAGTTCCCCACTCACCATCACGAGTTTTGCTGATAACGAGGGGCTGATTGCGTCTTTGGCGAGTCATCTGGATCATGTGTTAGTGTACCATTCACCAACCTGACTGGCTTGTCTCGAGTCTTAGACTCTCTACTCTTAACATCTTCGCAAGCTGTAGCTTCACTTGTCTTAAAGGAAACTTGTTTCTTCTTTGTCTGCCCAACTGCTTTTCCCTTCTGAAATGTTAAAGTGTAATGATTATCATTTGTCTTAACCATCAACAGATGGGGCTCTCCGAAGGGATCATAAGCCGCAGAAAACTAAATTGAACTGGGAATCAGCAATCTTGCATGTCAAGCCAGCATCAGCAGGCTCATACAAGTCTTAAACGTTTATGTATGTGTGTTGGTGTTTATTAATCTTTCTTTCTTCTGCATTTTTGGTTCAGCTATACTGTGCTTTGTTAATTTGTGGGATCTCTCTCTCTCTCTCTCTCTCTCTCTAAAAAACACACAATCTGAGTCCAAATTTGCATCGGTACACTGTGCCCAAACTTATGCAATATACTCATAGCAGCATGACAAGCATGTACAGGCAGACCCAAGCATCTTCTTAGACACTTCCTAATGCAAATCCAGCGTACTTGTCTGCATGGGAGGTTGGATAGAAAGCTAACCTCAATGGTTGCTTGAAGCTGTACGTTTTGAGTAGTGCAATATTCAGAGGTGGCCATCTGCTCAGAATAGCCCAAAGCCTCCAGTGGCCTGTTCTCAAGAGCTGATGGGTCAGGATCGATGACACAAGTCCTCCCACAGATGCCCACTACTCTGATCCTCTGAAAACAGCACTCTGCAACCTGTGGCGCCTCAATTGAGACTGCATAGTCGATCCTTGCTCTGTACCTCGAAGAAGATGGAGGGTATAGTCTTTGAGCAAGCTCGAACTGCGATGTGAGGACCTCCAGTTGCGTGAAGGCCTCCATCCATCTGGGAGCTACTGACTCTAAAGGTGTGAGCCACTCGGCTGGTACTGCCTCGCTGATGTCCTGACACATGCTCTGTCCTCCTCTCATGCCCTACAGCTGGACGGTTTGTAGCTCCTCTATCAAACCTGAGAACTCAAGCCAGTCGCCAAGAGTGCGTGCTGGACCCTCTGCCATGGAACCCCAAGACACATGAGGCCTACTACCAACCAAGTGGCCTCTTTGAGTGCTGACCATGAGTGGAGGGTCTCCAAGGGCCTCCTGCCTGAGGCACTCGAGCTCTGAGTCGCTGTGGCAACAAATCCTTCCAAGGCTCCTCCCCTGGAAGCAGTCCTCTGACCACAAACTTCCCAAGAAGGGCTCTGCTCTGCTAAGCTGGGCCTATGATCCCCTAACCCCCCTGAGAACACGGTAGAGTGATGATATGCCAAGCTACTTTTTCTTGGGCCATCTGAATGTCGCGCCCTGACCAAAGAAAGTTCTTGATCAGCCTCTCTACTTGGCTGATACAAGAACTCGAAAAGATCAAACAAGAGGTAATGTACCACATAGTGCAAACAACACCTGGTTGATCACTACAACTCTGCCTGCCAACGAGAGCCGTGCCGAGCTCCAGTGAAGCAACTTTCTCCTGATGGACAAGAGGAGGGGAGCAATCTACTGCTCAGGAGACAGATCCAGGCCAACCTGGCAACCCAAGTAACGAACTGCAGTCCCTAGAGGGATCCATCCAAAACCCTCACCTGGCAGCCAATCAGGCGTCAACACTGCCAACCGAGAAAGCCACTGTCTTTCTCCAATTGATCAGTGCGCTTGATGCACAGAAAAATGTCTCAAGAGCCTGCTCATACCTGTGTAAGTTTGCCTCATGTCCTCCAAGTACAAAGTTGAGTCGTCTGCAAACTCAGCATTCAATAGCTCATCGCCCCGAATAGGAAGCGCTAAGCCTCGTAAACCAACCTGCTGGAAAACGAAAAACCTGCTCATGGCCTCAGCATAGAACAGAAAGAGGAAAGGGGCAAGAGGACAGCCCTGCCTGACCAAATGTGTAAGCAAGAAACGGTCTCCTCTACCTCCTGCAAAAGCACCTCACTGTGTGCACGTCTATGAAGAGTAGACACTCCTCTGATCCAAGCATCTGAGAAGCCCATCCTGTGTAGAGTGCCCTCGAAGAAGTTCCAGTCAACTTTGTCGTAGGCCTTCTCAAAATCGAGAAGTAGTATCACCAGATCCTCCCCTTGGAGATGCGCAAGGGCAGAAGCCTCCCAAAAGGTGAAGATGTTGTCAAGGATACTGCCCTCCTTAACAAAACCTGTCTGGGTCCCATGGATAAGGCTCTCTAGAAGTGGATGAATCCTCAAACTCAGAATCTTGGATAGAATCTTATAGGCTGAGTTGAGGATGGTGATGGATCGCCACTGTCGAATCTCATCCAAGGAGCCACCTTCCTTAGGAATGAGGTATATCAACCCCTCACTGATGCTGTCTGGCATCTCGCCTGTGTGCAAGATGTACTAAAAGGCGCTGCAAAGGTTTGAGCCTAGTAAATCCCAATACTCCAAGAAGAAGCTGGGAGTCAAACCATCCTCACCGGGACAGCTACCACGAGGAAGTGCTCTGAGGGATGTATGGAGCTCTTCTAACTGGAGAGGCAGCTCAAGACTCTGACGCATCTCCTCAGTCACAAGACAAGGCATCTGTGCCCAAACCTGCTCTCTGCATGCATCCCGACGCTCTGACTTTGGCTTTGCGGACAGCAAGCCTCGGTAAAAGTCAATGGCAACTGCATGCATATCCTCTGGCTCTGAAGCTACAAACCCGTCAGGTCTTCTCAACTGGCTGACACTAGCGTGCGCATGGCGGGGACCCACCGTCTCAAAGAACGCCCCAATCACTCTGTCACCTACCTGGGTCCACTGAGATGCCTGTCGATGGAAAGCGAACTCATGACGCCTCTCCTCTATGCTAACTAGCTCCTGGCGAGCCTACTGCAACTGCTCCTGCACCCAGAACTGTTTGAATCCTGCTCCTGCATCCTCTGCAAGGAAGCAACACCCCGTCCGAGACAGAGGGTCAATGTTACGTACTTTTGAGTAGAAAAGCTCATTGAACTGAGTAGTCCAACGAGAAGTTCTGCAAATGAAAGCAAGAAAAAGAGCTCCACGCAATTAGTAACGAAATTTCCTAAGCTCCAAATGCTGTAATTATAACAAAGATCGATAAGCTTGCTTGGTCATGACAAGGCTTGATCAGACCCAGGTTTAGCAGAAAGCAAGGTTGGCGCCATTAAAGCTTGAAACTGTAGAAAAAATGACCTTTGCATATAAGGCACGCTGCACTCTAGTCATGCAGAGCTGCATGTCTTCTCCACATGCGGTGCAGGCGATGGCGGCTGTGGAAGGTGAGGGAGGAGGTGCAGCAACAGCAGGTTAAATGGCGTCCGAGGAGCTGCAGTCTGCAAAGCCTACAAATGAAAGTTGAGAGAGCGCACAGAAGAATTTTGAAAACTTGAGTGCACTGCGTGGAATGCATAGACCTTTGGAACCTGGGTGGCGCAACCGGACTCGACTCTAGAAGCGCCGTTACTCAGATGGTAGGCAGCTGACGAGAGTTGACTGGGAGAGGACTGCATCCTTTCGCCCTTCGAAAAGACCTTGCTGGGTTGCTGCAAGTAGTCGACGCATTACGAATATCATCTCGGTACTTCCAAAAACATTGCATGAAACTGAATTAGGCACTTGGATTTAGACACCTTAATCTTGTCAGTTTTCTAGTTTGGCATTGCTGTTTTATGTTTGTTGCCTACAATCTGGGTCCTACTTTATTAGATCATCACATGCACTGGCGTAGTGTGGCTGTGACGGTAATTTACAAGCTTTTGAAGCTATTAGCAGTATGAGCTCATGAAGAGGGATTGCATATGAGTGACTTCATCTTGCAACATTCTTCTTGCTGTCTAAGATGTTGTACGTGTTGGAGTGCAATGACTGCACAATATGCCCAACATGGTTGGATGTTAAATGAAGTCCGTTCCTCAAATGCAATCACCTTTGCATGCGCCTTGAAGAGTTGTTGGCATTGGGCAAGAAAATTTGGTGAGAATGCTAGTTGCGGGGCCATTGCGTATAGTTGCTTGGCATTGCTTTGATCCACATGCATGCAAAATGAGACGTCCAGTGAGAGAGAGAGAGAGAGAGCTTTGTATAAGCAGATACCTTACGTTGCGCTCCTTGCTTGCTCAAGTCTCCAGCTTGCGCAGCGCAAAGCTTTCTTTATGCAAGCGCTAGTTTTATTACAAGCATGCATCATATATGGCTTAAAAGGAACGCACGAAAGGCACGCAGTGCCAACAAATTCACAAGGGGCTTTAGACAGCTTACCATATGGTAAAAAAAAATATAATTGCTAGATGATTTACTAGTTCCAATACGTACAAACATCTAGTAAGAGTGCAAACTAGCAAAAAAAAACAACTCCTAGATGCTACATATAGTAATTCTCTTACTATATGGAGATTTGAATAGCCATATGATAATTTAAGTCTCAATATGGTAAGTAAATTGCTAGTTCAATGTAGGAGTTGACTCACTTACTAGTTTGATCTTACATATGAGTGCTCTCAAACTAGTAAGTCAACTAGCAATTTTTGTTTACGACCTAGAAATTCATCTAGCAATATATGAGGACGGTTGCTTGCAAACTAGTAATTCATCTGGAAACTTTTTTGTAAACGAGCTAGTAGTTCACCTAGTAATTCATTAAGGAGCATGCAGACACAAACTAGTAATTCATCACGAAATTTTCTCCTGAGCAAAAAATTTAGGAGAGTTTTCTTCAACATTAGGAGATTAAAGTATGCTTAATTCATAAAGATGGCAACAAATAGAATGAAGTTTAGCAATCTTTCAAAACGTGCATTACATGCTACAATTCTTAAATCATGTTGTTGGATTATAAAAGTACTTGTCATATGTTACAATCATATCCTTCATGGATAAAGGGCCAAAAATTTCAAAATAAAAAACTATCAAGGCTTCCAACAACAAAAGCCATGTAACTAAAATCTTCACACATAGTGGAAGTATTAGCATCATCGTTTGCTCTCTTCTCGAGGAAACTATTCGATCTCTGCATAGCAAAATAGGTAGGTTTGATCAAGTGGTACAAGTCTTGTACTTTCTTGAGATTCAGGCACATCATTAATATAGTTTCTTTGTCATCCTGGGCAAATTTTGCGCCTACACAATTGTCACAACAAAATAACATGATTTAAAGAGAGACACATTATTTTGTAAACATAAGTAAGGCAATGTTGTTAGCTTTTATTACAAACCTAAGATTTTAGAAAATATTGATTTTGAATCATTGAACATCCCGATTCATTGAACATTCCCATCAGATTTGTGCCTAAACATTTAAAGTCCACTCTTTTATTTTATAGCCACATGCAAAAAGAATCTCATTGATGTGAAGAAAAATACCTTTTTCTTTTTAAGCTTTAAAGACTTTGAAGCTTGATCTTTCTCTTTTAGTAGCTCTTCAATCTCATAAGTATAGAAGTGGCAAAACATAGCTTTTTAATAACATTACAATTAAGTAGGGTAAGTGTTTTATAAAATAAATATCCATGTGAAACATTTTTGAATAGCACATTGCACTTTAGTGTGCTTTTCTCTTTTTTGTTCTTGTTTTAACATGTGCCCTTTCATTGATTTTTTCCTCACAAAAATTCAAAAAGTGTGGCAATCTTTAATGACACAACAAAAAGTTTCTAGAGAAAAAAATACATGAAGTAGAATTGTACCAGGTTTATGATATGGTCAACACACTCATCAAATTCATCGTTTACTTCCATATCCTTTTATTAAAAATAGTTGACAAACTCTTCATCTTGCATATAGTTTCTATATGCCTGACATTCAAAATAGTTTACCCGCATTAAGCAATACAATTTGGATCACACACACACACACAAAAACACAAATTAGCCGAATTTACCTCAATTATTTCAATTTCTATCTTTGTGTGTGTGTGTGTGTGGCTTGAGAGAGAGAGAGAGAGAGAGAGAGAGAGAGAGAGAGGAGTAAACCCCACATACCTCATAAGCATCTGCCATCACTTTGTGAAGCATGATTTTCCCATAGCATCTTAGGAACATATACTTTCGTCACTCTCTAAACACATGATAACAAATTTTATCATCATAGGTCATATATTATTGTTATTTTAAGATAAAAGTGCTTACATCACTACAAGAGGCTATTCATATTAGCGACGCTCACACAATGACGCTCAAAAAAATTTCCCGGCGTCGCTATGAGCGTCGCAAATTTACAAGTAAATTTGCGACGCTCATAGCGACACCGATTGGGCTAAAAAAATAACAGAGAGTGCTCAAAAACTCAGATCTCAGATCTGAGTTTTTCGACGCCCTCAAGCAAGGAGCAGGTAACGCTCTCCCTCTCTCTCTCTCTCTCTCTCTCTCTCTTCTCCACACACACACACACACACACACACACACACACACACACACACGAGGAGAGGAAGGAGAGCCAGGTATGCTCCTTCCCTCTCCTCACTCTCATGTTCCCTTCCCCTCTTTCTCTCTCCCTCTCTCTCTCTCTCACACACACACACACATACACACACACATAGTGTTTTTGAGAGAGAGAGAGAGAGAGAGAGAGAGTACAAACATAAACAAAAACGCACACACACATACATAAACAAAGAATGCACACACACATTGAGAGAGGAAAAGAGAGAGAGAGAGAGCATGCATAAACAAAAAACGCACACATTGAGAGAGGAAAAGAGAGAGAGAACATGCATAAACAAAAAACGCACACATTGAGAGAGGAAAAGAGAGAGAAAACATGCATAAACAAAAAAACTCACACACATTGAGAGAGAAAGAGAGAGAAACTAATTTAACGTCGTAGGAAACTAATTAAAATTAAAAGACCTAAAGATCTAGCCGATGAGGAGTTGAACTCAAGACCTATTATTCAAGAGGGAAATGGCATAACCAATCTATCATACTTGGCATGGGTGATATAAAGGTTATACCATTTATCTCTTTTTATTGGCACACACATCCACACACGCGCACACACAAGAAGAAGAGAGTTATAACGTCGTAGGAAACACTACAAAAGTTGTGTGCTCTTGTGACGCTGTTAGCGACGGAAATACATTGGGTTTTTATAACCCCCGGCGTCGCTAAAACCGTCGCTAAGAGCGTCGCTACGAGAGCGTCGCTATAGGCATCGCTATAGGCGTCGCTATAAGCGTCGCTATATAGCGACGCCTATAGCGACGTTTACACAGATGACTATAGCGACGCTCATAGCGACGCTACAGAGCCATAAATAGCGACGCTTATAGCGACGCCCGAGAGATTTTTTTTTGGTGGCAGGGCATTGAATGCCCTGCCACCCATCAACCATATTGTACTTGATTCACTTTTTAAAAAAAGTGCAAAGATAGATAATAGACCCAAAATAATCACTCACAAGACGCATTGTTTGCAAAATTGACAATTGTACACATCAGAGGCAAAATGAATTGATTGGCAAATGTAATAATGACAATTGTACAACATCATAGGCATAAAGAATTGATTGGCAAAAGGAACTGCGGTGACAAATGTAATAATATACATGGTTCAAAAAGACGTATAAAATCCGTCGCTTGATACATAAGCTATGAGAAACCCTAAACTAATGCTATCTAGCTACGGCTAAACTGACGTCATCTAATCAGACGTTTATCGCGTCCAAGCGGCGTATCTGTCGGATTCTGCAAAAAAAGACAATAAGACAGCTTTCAGTAAGTATAAACATATAACGACATTTATAAAACAATACAAAAAATAAAAAAGAGTAACCCTAATACTAACCATGCCGTCGCGAGAACTGAGAATGTCCATCAGGGCGTTTAAGCCCTTCCTGCCTGCGTACTCGCGCTCGTACGGTGTGGGATACGTCCTGTCATCGACCACTGTCAAAACATACAAAGATTTCATTATGTTAGAATTAAAAAACTCATAAACCCTACACTATCGAACATGCATAAAGAGCAATGTGAAATAGACTTACAAAATCGGCCTCAAATGATGCCCATCCACCGCTCCCCAAGTGGTGCGAGCTCCCTGCCTCTACTCGCGCTCTGGCTGCATCCTTTTGTTGCTTCCACTTGTCGGGATTCTCGCGCGCTGCTTTCTTCGCATTCTTCCAATCTTCTTTGGCCAACCAATCTGGCCTGTTCCATCCATTCTTGATTGCTTTTTGCACTTCGGAACGCTTGTGTTTGCAGTATTCGCGCATTTGAATCTTCATCAGGTCTTCATTGAAGCGCTGATCCCGTGTTGGAACGGGAAACTCATCATGAAGTATGCTGATGACTCTGTTTTTTAAATCACTTGGTACTTCACTCCATTTGTTTAGTATGTAGTGTCTAAACAGCTGGGAGCAAAGACCACGCATGCGCGAGATCACCTTCTTGCCGTCATCATCCATGATGATGCCGCCGCTGATGTCGACGGAGTAAGGCAAGCCCTCTGGCCGGTGACGCGTGAACCTGGGTGTCCCGGCAGGGGTCTCTAGCGGCGTGTCGATGGGGGTACGGACGTCAGGTGTCTCCACCGGCGTCTGGGCCCCGAAGCGAGGAGCGTCGAGTGGGGTGGCTCCTGGCGGAGTAGGTAGAGGTGTGTAGCTTCTAGGAACAGTCAGCCGTGCAAAACCTGGCGTAGATGGCGATGCTGTGGCTGGTGTGGGGGCGGGCAAAGAAGGGGAGGGTAAAGAGCCTCGTCGAACACGAGGCGGTGTGGAGGCATCGGTGGTGGAATCCCCACAACAACCGCCACCGCCACCACTAGAGCGCCGGTGTCTAGACGAGTGTGAAGCTCGTCTCGTCGACGCCGAAGCTTCGGAGCGCGCCGAATGCTCCGAAAGAGAGGGAGATGCGGATGGTGTAGGAACGCGCGATGATGCGCCAGAGCGATGACGCTCCACGTACCACTGTCTCTGCTGCGGTGACAAAGAAGAAAGAAACTCCTCATCATCCATACCTGCATTAAACACACGAATATTTAAACTTAATATTGAATGAATAGAGTAGACAATGACGCAAAGACCATTAAATACAATGACATAATGACGCATATAAATACAATGACGCAATGAATCGAGTGATAGAAGAGGCAAGTCGAAAACTCAGAATTTTCAATCAAAAGATGTGAGCGCGAGTAGAAAAGAGCGTTATACACCATGGAAGGTACTTAGAGAGCCAGAGCTTTTACAACACGGAGCAAAATTGTTCAAGTACAATATTTGTGGCTTTAAGAGATCTCTCTCTCATCCTCGCATAACTCAGCATAACTTCCTATATCTATATAGAGCTCTCCGTTTAAACACATATCCTCTGTTTCATTTTGTAGCTCCTCTGCATGCACCCCATATAGAGTAGTAGCATCTTGATGCTCGTCTGGCACCACCGCAGCGGCTTCTGATTGAGCATCTTCTCTGATCTCCTCCATTGATGTCGTTGTGATTGGCACATGGTAGCCTTCATACGTCCTTGCACTACGAGGGGCTACCTCTATGACGTACCACCAGTTTGATGTAGACTTTGTAGGATGAAATATTACCTGCCAGAGCCACATAACTTACATGAGAGCTTTCAAGCACATAACTTGTACAAGGGGGATGTTAACTATTTATATACTTACTTGTTCACAATGCTCGGGTAGTACGAAAGTGTCTCTTAGGTCAGTCCATTTCTTAGTAGAATCCACCTCAAGAAAACCAGACTCTCCTCTACGCATAGTAGCGTTGCGACCCTCCATGATTATCTTGAACCATTGCACGTCGAACAAGTCGACAAAAAATCCTCTGTAATCGATCCTCAAAATCTCTTGCAGCGTCCCGAAGTAAGTGAGTTCCACTACCACAGGATCTGCATCAGAGGAACGTTGTCGACTAGACTGTTCAAATTTTGCCATGATTCCACAATCTTGAGTAAAACACTTTTTGTCGATTCGTTCCACCCTAAAATGTCGACCTTTACACCATGCTGCTGTGTATGACTTATACTACAACGAACAAAGATTATGAGTGGCCGTTCAAACGTTTAGAAATAAATTCACTAGCTAGTCGTACATTGCAAACTTACCTTGGTCGCGCAACCCCGAGAGTACTCCCACTCTTCTTCAGTCACTTCGTCACCGCATTGTTGTGCGCTTTTCAATTGGTTGTGCAACCATCTTAAGCTCATGAAGGTTGGTAGGCTCTCCAGAACCGCTGGATAGTGCATCGGTGGTCGTCTTCCCCGTCTCCACTCGATTCGTGCCCTTTGTCGCTCTTGCTTTGCATCCTCATATTGTGAAATCCACTTTTGCATCACTGGATTGTGAAGCATGCAAAATCGGTTGATTTTAGCCTCTAGATCTTCCGTCATCTTCTTCTCAACACTGAGATTGCACATGACAATCCCAGATATGCGCTCATCATCTATGGTTCGCCATAGCGTGTCCCGAGATTTATCAAATCCGTCTAGCCACTCTCCAATGTACACTAGGGACTCTAATACCAACCAACCTTCTGCCATGCTATCCTCCGGACGTGCCTTTTGACGCATATATCCCTTAAGCGTTTTCATGAAACGCTCTAAGAAGAACATCCATCTGGAATGAACTGTGCCAGCTATTTCCACCTCATCAACTATGTGAACAAGAAGATGCACCTGAATGGTTAGCATTGTAGTAGGAAAATGTTTCTCAAACATGCACACAAGCTCCGCAGCATTTAGTTTGGCGAATGGTATGGAGTCTACGTTGATCTCCTTTTGTGAGATCCATTGCACCAGCTTTGCAAGTTTGTAGATTGTGTTACGGATGTCGAGAGACAAACATCCCTCAATGGCAACCGGTAAAATAAACTGTAAAGTATGTGCAGCAATGATATTAAAGTCCACATTTTATGCAATGATATTAAAGTCCACTATGAACGTACCTGACACATTTTATGCCAATCGTGTGACTTCAAACCGGTAAGCTTTCCTTCTTTAGTAAAACACGTTCGGAGCGAGTGCATTACGCCAGTGGGGGTCCGCAAAGATCGAATGGCCTCTTTTACTTTGCGTTCTTGGGCTCCTGTGAAAATCCATGGTGCTTTAGGGAGTTTTATCGATCCATCAGACGCTGTTTGCGGCCAATATTGCTCCATACGATCCACATTTCTAAGATCAACTCTGGCTCCCAAAGTATCTTTCTTGCCGGTCAAATGGTCCCATAGGAGATTACCCACATTCTTGAATATGTGCATTGGATCGAGCAAGTGATTGATCATGAGTCGGGGTCAGTATGGTAACTCGTACCATAGAGATAGTCTCTTCATCCCTGGAGGCAATCCGTCATCGCACATCTCCTTCTGCTCTAACATGCTTGTGCAGACATCCTTGGTGGCTCTCTTCCCAAAAAGTCGTCGCGTAACACATGATTCTCTGGAAGATACGCTTGATGACCTTCGTAGATCTGCTTCTTCAGTGAGGGTGCCCTACGTGCATTCAGTCTAGGTCCACATGTGACACATGCTCTATATCCGCTTGTTTGAAGCCCTACATGTATACACATGATAATAGATCAACTATGGGAAAAAACAATATTTACAGTGTCTGAGTAGTGAGTGTCAATAGATCACCTGAGCATTCTGTTAGCCCGGGATAGTCATGCATGGTCCACATTAGAATGCCTCTGATCAAAGCATTCCGTCGTCCTGTGTGTCAGCTCATATCCACCACCTCTATGCCAATCCACAATTGTTGTAGCTCTTCCAATAGTGGACGAAGATACACATCCATATTCCCCACTTTATATCGCCCTGGCACAATCAAGCTTAGCCATAGCCCCTTCTTCGTAGTCAACCACGGGGGAATGTTGTAGTTGACGATGACAACGGGCCATACACTGTAAGATGTTGATCTTTGACCAAATGGATTTACGCCATCCATAGCCAGGCCTAAGCGCAAATTTCGAGCTTCCCTGGCAAAATCCGACCATGTTCCATCTATATGTTTCTAGGCTGCGCAATCTGCAGGAATTCGTAGCACACCATCCGAAGATTTATTCTCCTCATGCCATGATGCTAGGGCGGCCATGGACTTACATTCGAAGAAATGCTTGATTCGAGGAAGCAGAGGAAAATGTCGCAAAACCTTTTGTGGAATTTTTGTCCCGTGGAGATCTACTCGATATCTTTCGGAATCACATTTCGGACACTTCTCCATGTCTGTGTATTCCCCTCTGAAAAGAATGCAGTCATTAGGACAAGCGTGGATAGAATTGTAATCCATCCCAAGTTTCTCAAAATCTTTCTTGCTTCATCTCGGGAATCTGGCATCACATTGTCAGCTGGTAGTATGTGCTCTTTCAGCAATCTACACAACATAAAAATACGATACAGTTGTGTAAAAATCTATCAGATCATTATACATTTAGAGTTTTATTAAAGTAAACTAATTGTAATAGATCACCTGAAAAGCGCTGTGACGCTAGTGTCACTCCATCCAAACTTTGCCTGCATGTTGAGAAGAACCAGGAGTGCTTTCAATCTAGACATACGTGCTCCATTATACAATGGCGTATCGGCTTCACTTTTCATATCATCATAGATAAGCCTTCCTGAGTCCATGAGCGTCTCGATCATTGCATCAATCTCGGGCTCAAGCATTGCCTTGTTGGGAATGTGCTCTGCATGATCATCCCCCGAGCTGTCAGAGGCTACATCTTGTGGCCTCACTTATGTTGCTTGACCAACGCGTCTGCGAACACCTCTATTGGGTAGCAAGATTGCTGCTTGTTGGCCAGCGTCAGAGTGCGACGAGTTATAATTGGCAACAACTCGATCTATAATAGATGGATCGTACTCGCCAAATTCGCGAACGTGCTGCAAAGAAACACGTCTTGTCCGTCGCACAGCATGCTTGCATTGATTACAAGGACATAAGACCCTCGTTGAGAGATAGGTGTTTCGGTTGGACGGTCCCACATCCTCGTCGCTACTCATAATGAGGATAAAAAACTTATAACCTGGACAACAAATTTAATATTCTATTGGCATTCTTCGTCTTATCTCTCTCTCTCTCTCTCTCTCTCTCTCTCTCTCTCTCTCTCTCTTTACCTCACATTCTCTAGTCATGTCCAATCCCCGCACACCTCGGTCTAGAGGTGCACGGAGATCAGAACCACGGGTTATAATCTCGTCTTTATTGGTCAATACCTATATTTGTGGGTACAAGAAATCTACACACCCACGTCTACATGATACTGCATGTAGTGGACAAAACCCCTTTGCCTCTTCTCTAGCTGTAGCACTTCACTTCATCTTAACATCTTTTCACAGTAGATCTTTTCACTGTTCGTCTAACTCTAAACCCTAAACCGTAAGTAATTCTTGCGTGGACTCGATCTAACGTAAATAAGCGTAAATCTAAATAAACGTAAATCTAACTAAAAATAAAGCTAAATCTAATTTAACGTAAGTCTAATGACTAGAGGTTGTCTAGATGGTCATTGTGTCGGGGATCGACGGAGCCCACCATGAGTGAAGGCAGCAATACCCTATATTCCATTGAGGGCTTTCTTCACCCGCTTCATGCAGGCATCGCAGTCTATGGAGACCTAAATCTAATCTAATATAACGTAAATCTAAATCTAGCTTAAATAAACGTAAATCTAGTTAAAAATAAACCTAAATCTAATTTAATGTAAGTCTACATATAACCTAATCTTTAACGTCTTTATTTTAAGATAGTTTCCTACGACGTTATAACTCTCTTCTTCTTGTGTGTGCGCGCGTGTGTGGACGTGTGTGCCAATAAAAAGAGATAAATGGTATAACCTTTCTATCACCCATGCCAAGTATGATAGATTGATTATGCCATTTCCCTCTTGAATAATAGGTCTTGAGTTCAACTCTTCGTCGGCTAGATCTTTAGGTCTTTTAATTTTAATTAGTTTCCTACGACGTTAAATTAGTTTCTCTCTCTTTCTCTCTCAATGTGTGTGCGTTTTTTTGGATCGTATACATGTTTTCTCTCTCTTTTTCTCTCTCAATGTGTGCGTTTTTTATTTATGCATGTTCTCTCTCTCTTTTCCTCTCTCAATGCGTGCGTTTTTTGTTTATGCATGCTCTCTCTCTCTTTTTCTCTCTCAATGTGTGTGTGCATTCTTTGTTTATGTATATGTGTGTGCGCGTTTTTGTTTTTGTTTGTACTCTCTCTCTCTCTCTCTCTCTCTCTCTCTCAAAAACACTATGTGTGTGTGTGTATGTGTGTGTGTGAGAGAGAGAGAGAGGAGAGAGAAAGAGGGGAAGGGAACATGAGAATGAGGAGAGAGAAGGAGCATACCTGGCTCTCCTTCCTCTCCTCGTGTGTGTGTGTGTGTGTGTGTGGAGAAGAAAAAGAGAGAGAGAGAGAGGGAGAGCGTTACCTGCTCTTTGCTTGAGGGCGCCGAAAAACTCAGATCTGAGATCTGAGTTTTTGGGCGCGCTCGGTTATTTTTTTACCCCTGCCGACGTCGCTATGAGCGTCGCAAATTTCTTTGTAAATTTGCGACGCTCATAGCGACGCCGGGAATTTTTTTTTGGAGCGTCGCTGTGTGAGCGTCGCTAATATGAAGAGCCTCTTGTAGTGAAACTATCCTAAAAGACGTTAAAGATTAGGTTAGATGTAAACTTATGTTAAATTAGATTTAGGTTTATTTAAGTTAAATTAGATTAGATTTATGTTTATTTTTAATTAGATTTACGTTTATTTACGCTAGATTTAGATTTACGTTATATTAGTTTAAATTTAGGTCTCCATAGACTGCGATGCCTGCATGAAGCGGGTGAAGAAAGCCCTCAATGGAATATAGGGTATTGCTGCCTTCACTCATGGTGGGCTCCGTCGATCCAAAAGTACTGGTGAAATGTCTTCAGAAGATAGGGAAGAAGGTGGATCTTCAGGGCGGCAAGAGTCACTACATCCCCGACACAATGATCATCTAGACAACCTTTAGTCATTCAACAGCAACTTCAAAGTTAGTAACAAGAGCAAGAACGGTCTAAAGGGCCAATTGCTGTCGTCAGATGTGGATGGAGATGAGGCAGCGTCACCGTCGAAAGTTAACTCTCACATCTTTAGTGATGAGAATGCCAACTCTTGCCGAGTTATGTGAAAAATTATGTGTTAAATCAGTTTTAAGGTTCTTATAATCCCTGTTAGTTTAGTTCTTTGTTTTTAATATAACATAATTTACGTTAGATTTAGATTTATGTTATATTAGATTAGACTTAGGTTTATTTAGGTTTACCCACACACACACACCACACACACAACACAAGAAGAAGAGAGTTTTAACGTCGTAGGAAACTATCCCAAAAGACGTTAAAGATTAGGTTAGATGTAGACTTACGTTAAATTAGATTTAGGTTTATTTTTAGTTAGATTTATGTTTATTTAGATTTACGCTTATTTACGTTAGATCGAGTCCACGCAAGAATTACTTACGGTTTAGGGTTTAGAGTTAGACGAACAGTGAAAAGATCTACTGTGAAAAGATGTTAGGATGCTGTGAAGTGCTACAGCTAGAGAAGAGGCAAAGGGGTTTTGTCCACTACATGCAGTATCATGTAGACATGGGTCTGTAGATTTCTTGTACCCACAAATATAGGTATTGACCAATAAAGACGAGATTATAACCCGGTGGTTCTGATCTCTGTGCACCTCTAGACCGAGGTGTGCGGGGATTGGACATGACTAGAGAATGTGTGTGTGTGTGTGTGTGTGTGTGAGAGAGAGAGAGAGAGAGAGAGAGAGAGAGAGAGAGAGAGAGAGAGAGAGAGATAAGACGAAGAATGCCAATAGAATATTAAATTTGTTGTCCAGGTTATAAGATTTTTATCCTCATTATGAGTAGTGACGAGGATGTGGGACCGTCCAACCGAAACACCTATCTCTCAACGAGGGTCTTATGTCCTTGTAATCAATGCAAGCATGCTGTGCGACGGACAAGACGTGTTTCTTTGCAGCACGTTCGCGAATTTGGCGAGTTTGATCCATCTATTATAGATCGAGTTGTTGCCAATTATAACTCGTCGGACTCTGACGCTGGCCAACAAGCAGCAATCTTGCAACCCAATAGACGTGTTCGCAGGCGCTTTGGTCAAGCAGCATATGTGAGGCCACAAGATGTAGCCTCTGACAGCTCGGGGGATGATCATGCAGAGCACATTCCCAACGAGGCAATGTTTGAGCCCGGATTGATGAAATGATCGAGACGATGATCATGGATTCAGAAAGGCTTATCTATGATGATATGAAAAGTGAAGCCAATACGCCATTGTATAATGGAGCACGTATGTTTAGATTGAAAGCACTCCTGGTTCTTCTCAACATGCAGGCAAAGTTTGGATGGAGTGACACTAGCGTCACAGCGCTTTTCAGGTGATCTATTACAATTAGTTTACTTTAATAAAACTCTAAATGTATAATGATCTGATAGATTTTTACACAACTGTATCGTATTTTTATGTTGTGTAGATTGCTTAAAGAGCACATACTACCAGCTGACAATGTGATGCCAGATTCCCGAGATGAAGCAAGAAAGATTTTGCGAAACTTGGGATGGATTACAATTCTATCCACGCTTGTCCTAATGACTGTATTCTTTTCAGAGGGGAATACATAGACATGGAGAAGTGTCCGAAATGTGATTCCGAAAGATATCGAGTAGATCTCCACGAGACAAAAATTCCACAAAAGGTTTTGTGACATTTTCCTATGCTTCCTCGCATCAAGCATTTCTTCGAATGTAAGTCCATGGCCGCCCTAGCATCATGGCATAAGGAGAATAAATCTTCGGATGGTGTGCTACGAATTCCTGCAGATTGCGCAGCCTGGAAACATATAGATGGAACATGGTCGGATTTTGCCAGGGAAGCTCGAAATTTGCGCTTAAGCCTGGGTATGGATGGCGTAAATCCATTTGGTCAAAGATCAACATCTTACAGTGTATGGCCCGTAATCATCGTCAACTACAACATTCCCCCATGGTTGACTACGAAGAAGGGGCACCTATGGCTAAGCTTGATTGTGCCAGGGCGATATAAAGTGGGGAATATGGATGTGTATCTTCGTCCACTATTGGAAGAGCTTTGATCAGAGGCATTCTAATGTGGACCATGCATGACTATCCCGGGCTAACAGAATGCTCAAGTGATCTATTGACACTCCTCACTCAGACACTGTAAATCTTGTTTTTTCCCATAGTTGATCTATTATCATGTGTATACATGCAGGGCTTCAAACAAGCGGATACAGAGCATGTGTCACATGTGGACCTAGACTGAATGCACGTAGGGCTCTCTCACTGAAGAAGCAAATCTACGAAGGTCATCAAGCGTATCTTCCAGAGAATCATGTGTTACGTGACGGCTTTTTGGGAAGAGAGCCACCAAGGATGTCTGCACAAGCATGGTTAGAGCAGAAGGAGATGTGCGATGACGGATTGCGTCCAGGGATGAAGAGACTATCTCTATGGTACGAGTACGCAGGCAGGAAGGGCTTAAACGCCCTGATGGACATTCTCAGTTCTCGCGGCGGCATGGTTAGTATTAGGGTTTACTCTTTTCTATTTTTTGTATTGTTTTATAAATGTCGTTATATGTTTATACTTACTGAAAGCTGTCTTATTGTCTTTTTTTACAGAATCCGACAGATACGCCGCTTGGACGCGATGAGACGTCTGACTAGACGACGTCAGTTTAGCCGTAGCTAGATAGCATTAGTTTAAGGTTTCTCATAGCTTATGTATCATGAGACGGATTTTATACGTCTTTTTGAACCATGTATATTATTACATTTGTCACCGCAGTTCATTTTGCCAATCAATTCTTTATGCCTATGATGTTGTACAATTGTAATTATTACATTTGCCAATCAATTCATTTTGCTTATGATGTGTACAATTGTCAATTTTACGCTTGTCAATTTTGCAAACAATGCGTCTTGTGGGTGACTATTTTGGGTCTATTATCTACCCTTGCACTTTTTAAAAAAAGTGAATCAAGTACGATATGGTTGATGGGTGGCAGGGCATTCAATGCCCTGTCAGCAATTTTTTTTTTCTCTCGGGCGTCGCTATAACCGTCGCTATTTATGGCTCTGTAGCGTCGCTATGAACGTCGCTATAGACTTCTGTGTAAATGTCGCTATGACCGTCGCTATATAGCGACGCTCTCATAGCGACGCTATTAGCGACGCCGGGGGTTATAAAAACCCAGTGTATTTCCGTCGCTAACAGCGTCACAAGAGCACACAACCTCTTGTAGTGCATGAGTAGCTTATAGTTGCTCTTTTTCTCATTCAATAGGTATAGAAGTGGTTCCTTGTGCCCAAGCATCCTTTAGCTATTAAATAACCACAGAAGCTTTACTTTCTTGATCATTCGTTTCCATATAAATTTCCAATACCTTAGAGGATTACTTACAAGTTTTGTGAGTGAACCATTTTCTCCTAGCTCACTTTCTCCTTGTAGTTCACTTTCTCCCCCATCATTCTCATAGATTTCTTGGTTATCATCATCGTCATCTTGTTTTTTCTATCTAATTTCATGAAGACATTTTGATTATACATTGAAATAATAGAAGTTCATTACATAGAGCAAATCCAACAAAATGGCACATACCATTGGGGTGCTAGAAGATGATTCGTTGTTTGGTTTCTTTTTTCTCCATTTTCATTTTTTCGCAAGAGACTTGATGGTCCATGTATAAACGTCCTCTTCTTTCCAATGATAATTTTGTCTAGCTTCTCTTACAAGCTTAAATTGTAATGGAATTGATGACGATCACCATAGCCATAAGTTGGTTGCTACATCTTCCTTTGTTGTTCGCCACTGTCGAATCTCATCCAAGGAGCCACTTTCCTTAGAAATGAGGTATATCAAGCCCTCACTCATGCTGTCTGCATCTCGCCTGTGTGTAAGATGTACTGAAAGGTGCTGCAAAGGTCTGAGCCTAGTAAATCCCAATACTCCAAAAAGAAGCTGGGAGTCAAACCATCCTCACTAGGAAAGCTACCACAGGGAAGTGTTCTGAGGGATGTATGGAGCTCCTCTAACTAGAGAGGCAGCTCAAGACTCTGACGCATCTCCTCAGTCACAAGACAAGGCATCTGTGCCCAAACCTGCTCTTTGCATGCATCCCAACGCTCTCACTTGGGCTCTGCGGACACAAGCCTCGGTAAAAGTCAGTGGCAACTGCACCCATATCCTCTGGCTCTGAAGCTACAAACCCGTCAGGTCTTCTCAACTGGCTGACACTAGCGTGTCCATGGTGGGCACCCACCGTCTCAAAGAACGCCCCAATCACTTTGTCACCTACCTGGGTCCACTGAGATGCCTGTCGATGTAAAGCGAACTCATGACGCCTCTTCTCTATTCTAAGTAGCTCCTCACGAGCCTGCTGCAACTGCTCCTCCACCCAAGAACTGTTTGGATCCTGCTCCTGCATCCTCTACAAGGAAGCAACGCCCCATTTGAGACAGGGGGTCAATGTTACGTACTTTTGAGCAGAAAAGCTCATTGACCTAAGTAGTCCGACTGAGAAGTTTTGCAATTGAAAGCAAGAAAAAGATCTCCACACGATTCGTAACGAAATTAATTTCCTAAGCTCCAAATGCTGTAATTAGAACAAAGATCGATAAACTTGCTTGGTCATGGCAAGGTTTGATGATCAGGCACTCTAGTCATGCAGAGCTGCATGTCTTCTCCTCATGCGGGATTTTCATGAGGATAATGTTCTTGCGCTTGTGAACATAGTGTGCAGGCGATGGCGGCTGTGGAAGGTGAGGGAGGAGGTGCAACAACAGCATGTTAAATGGCGTCCGAGGAGCTGCAGTCTGCAAAGCCTACAAATGAAAGTTGAGAGAGCGCACATAAGAATTTTGAAAACTTGAGTGCACTGCCTGATTTCATTTGAACGGCGTGGGTAGGCAGATGATCACGAGCGTTGACTAGCAGAGGACTGCATCCTTTCGCCCTTCGAAAAAAACTTGCTGGGTTAACCAAGTAAACAAATTTGGCCTGCTAAAATAGGCCATAGAGAGATGCACAAGAAGTACGCTAAATGTTGACGCTCCCATCTGCATTGGCTGTACCTTACGATCATCTTGGTACTTCCAAAAAAATGCATGAAACTGAATTAGGCACTTGGATTTAGACACCTTAATCTTGTCGGTTTTCTAGTTTGGCATTGCTATTTTATGTTTATTGCCTTCATGTGCTGCAACAATCTGGGTCTTAATTTATTAGATCATCACATGATTTGGCATAGTGTGGCTGTGATGGTATTTTACAGGCTTTTGAAGCTATTAGCAGTATGAGCTCATGAAGAGGGATTGCATATGAGTGACTTCGTCTCGCAACATTCTTCTTGCTGTCCAGGATGTTGTACGTGTTGGAGTGCAATGACTGCACAATGTGCCCAACATGGTTGGATGTTAAATGAAGTCCGTTCCTCAAATGCAATCACCTTTGCATGTGCCTTGAAGAGTTGTTGGCATTGGGCAAGAAAATTTGGTGAGAAT
Source organism: Adiantum capillus-veneris (assembly GCF_014529385.1). Taxonomy (NCBI): domain Eukaryota; kingdom Viridiplantae; phylum Streptophyta; class Polypodiopsida; order Polypodiales; family Pteridaceae; genus Adiantum; species Adiantum capillus-veneris. Next base: position 52,240,970 of record NC_140931.1, read on the forward strand.
GCTAGTTGCAGGGCTATTGCGTGTAGTTTCTTGGCATTGCTTTGATCGACATGCATGCAAAATGAGACGTCCTCAGAGAGAGAAAGAGAGAGAGAGAGAGAGAGAGAGAGAGAGAGAGAGAGAGAGAGAGAGAGAGAGAGAGTCGTTGGAGAGTGGAGAGAGAGGAGAGAGAGAGAGAGAGAGAGAGAGAGAGAGAGAGAGAGCGATGTATAAGCAGATACCTTAACTTGCGCTCCTTGCTCGCTCAAGTCTCCAGCTTGTGCAGCGCAAAGCTTTCTTTATGCAAGCGCTAGTTTTATTACAAGCATGCATCATATATGGCTCAAAAGGAACGCATGAAAGGCATGCAGTGCCAAAAAATTCACAAGGGCCTTAGACAACTTACCATATGGTAAAAAAAATAATAATTGCTAGATGATTTACTAGTTCCAATACAAACATCTAGTAAGAGTGCAAACTAGCAAAAAAGAGACAACTCCTAGATGCTACATATAGTAATTCTCTTACGATATGGAGAGTTGAATAGCCATATGATAATTTAAGTCTCAATATGGTAAGAAAATTGCTAGTTCAATGTAGGAGTTGACTCACTTACTAGTTTGATCTTACATATGAGTGCTCTCAAACTAGTAAGTCAACTAGCAACTTTTGTTTCGACCTAGAAATTCATCTAGCAATATATGAGGACGGTTGCTTGCAAACTAGTAATTCATCTACAAACTTTTCTGTAAACGAGCTAGTAGTTCACCTAGTAATTCATTAAGGAGCATGCAGACACAAACTAGTAATTCATCTCGAAATTTTCTCCTGAGCAAAAAATTTAGGAGAGTTTTCTTCAACATCAGGAGACTAAAATATGCTTAATTCATAAAGATGGCAGCAAATAGAATGAAGTTTAGCAATCTTTCAAAATGTGCATTACATGCTACAATTTGTTGGATTATAAAAATACTTGTCATATGTTACAATCATATCCTTCATGGATAAAGGGCCAAATTTTTCAAAATAAAAAACTATCAAGGCTTCCAATAACAAAAGCCATGTTACTAAAATCTTCACACATAGTGGAAATATTATCATCGTCGTTTGCTCTCTTCTCGAGGAAACTATTCGATCTCTGCATAGCAAAATAGGTAGGTTTGATCAAGTGGTACAAGTCTTGTACTTTCTTGAGATCAACCACATCATTAATATAGTTTCTTTGTCATCCCTGGGCAAATTTTGCGTCTACACAATTGTCACAACAAAATAACATGATTTAAAGAGAGACACATATTATTTTTGTAAACATAAGTAAGGCAATGTTGTTAGCTTTTATTACAAACCTAAGATTTTAGAAAATATTGATTTTGAATCATTGAACATCCCGATTCATTGAACATTCCCATCAGATTTGTTCTCCTAAACATTTAAAGTCCACTCTTTTATTTTATAGCCACATGCAAAAAGAATTTCATTGATGTGAAGAAAAATACCCTTTTCTTTTTAAGCTTTAAAGATGTTGAAGCTTGATCTTTCTCTTTTAGTAGCTCTTCAATCTCAGAAGTATAGAAGTGAGAAAACATAGCTTTTTTATAACATTACAATTAAGTAGGGTAAGTGTTTTATTAAATAAATATCCATGTGAAACATGTTTGAATAGCCCATTGCACTTTAGTGTGCTTTTTCTTTTTTGTTCTTGGTTTACACCATGTGCCCTTTCATTGATTTTTTCCTTCACAAAAATTAAAAAACAGAGTACAATGTTAACCGACACAACAAAAAGTTTTAGAGAAAAAAGTACATCAATTAGAATTGTACAAGGTTTATGATATGGTCAACACACTCATCAAATTCATTGTTTACTTCCATATCCTTTTCTTAAAAATAGTTGACAAACTCTTCATCTTGCATATAGTTTCTATATGCCTGACATTCAAAATAGTTTACTCGCATTAAGCAATTGAATTTGGATAAAACACACACACACACACACACACACACACACACACACACACAAATTAGCCGAATTTACCTCAATTATTTCAATTTCTATCTTTGTGTGTGTGTGTGTGTGTGTGTCTCGCTTGAGTGTGTGTGTGTGAGAGTGAGAGAGAGAGAGAGAGAGAGAGAGAGAGAGAGAGAGGAGAGGAGTAAACCCCACATACCTCATAAGAATCTGCCATCACTTTGTGAAGCATGATTTTCCCATAGCATCTTAGGAACATATATCTTCGTCACTCTTTAAACACATAATAACAAATTTTATCAGCATAGGTCATATATTATTGTTATTTTAAGATGAAAGTGCTTACATGAGTAGCTTGTAGTTGCTCTTTTTCTCATTCAATAGGTATAGAAGTGGTTCCTTGTGCTTAAGCATCCTTTAGCTATTAAATAACCACAAAAGCTTTTCTTTCTTGATCATTCGTTTCCATATAAATTTCCAATACCTTAGAGGATTACTTACAAGTTTTGTGAGTGAACCATTTTCTCCTAGCTCACTTTCTCCTTGTAGTTCACTTTCTCCCGCATCATTCTCATAGATTTCTTGGTTATCATCATCGTCATCTTGTTTTTTCTATCGAATTTCATGAAGACATTTTGATTATACATTGAAATAATAGAAGTTCATTACATAGAGCAAATCCAACAAAATGGCACATACCATTGGGGGGTGCTAGAAGATGATTCGTTGTTGGTTTCTTTTTTCTCCATTTTCATTTTTTCGCAAGAGACTTGATGGTCCATGTATAAACGTCCTCTTCTTTCCAATGATAATTTTGTCCAGCTACTCTTACAACCTTAAACTGTAATGGAATTGATGACGATCACCATAGCCATAAGTTGGTTGCTACATCTTCCTTTGTTGTTCGCCACTGTCGAATCTCATCCAAGGAGCCACTTTCCTTAGAAATGAGGTATATCAAGCCCTCACTCATGCTGTCTGCATCTCGCCTGTGTGCAAGATGTACTGAAAGGCGCTGCAAAGGTCTGAGCCTAGTAAATCCCAATACTCCAAGAAGAAGCTGGGAGTCAAACCATCCTCACCGGGACAGCTACCTCGGGGAAGTGTTCTGAGGGATGTATGGAGCTCCTCTAACTAGAGAGGCAGCTCAAGCCTCTGACGCATCTCCTCAGTCACAAGACAAGGCATTTGTGCCCAAACCTGATCTCTACATGCATCCCAACGCTCTGACTTGGGCTCTGCGGACAAAAAGCCTCGGTAAAGTCAGTGGCAACTGCACCCATATCCTTTGGCTCTGAAGCTACAAACCCGTCAGGTCTTCTCAACCGGCTGACACTAGGGTGTCCATGGCGGGGACCCACTGTCTCAAAGAACGCCCCAATCACTCTATCACCTACCTGGGTCCACTGAGATGCATGTTGATGGAAAGCGAACTCATGACGCCTCTTCTCTATGCTAACTAGCTCCTCGCGAGCCTGCTATAACCGCTTCTCCACCCAATAACTATTTGGATCCTGCTCCTGCATCCTCTACAAGGAAGCAATGCCCCATCTGAGATAGAGGGTCAATGTTATGTACTTTTGAGCAGAAAATCTCATTGACCTGAGTAGTATGACCGAGAAGTTCTGCAAATGAAAGAAAGAAAAAGATCTCCACACGATTTGTAACGAAATTTTCTAAGCTCCAAATGCTGTAATTAGAACAAAGATCAATAGGCTTGCTTGGTCATGGCAAGGTTTGATGATCAGACCCAGGTTTAGCAGAAAGCAAGTTTGGTGCCATTAAAGCTTGAAACTGTAGAAAAAATGACCTTTGCATATAAGGCACGCTGCACTCTAGTCATGCAGAGCTGCATGTCTTCTCCGCATGCGGGATTTTCATGAGGATAATGTTCTTGAGCTTGTGAACATAGTGTGCAGGCGATGGCGGTTGTGGAAGGTGAGGGAGGAGGTGCAACAACAGTAGGTTAAATGGCGCGTCGAGGAGCTGCAGGCTGCAAAGCCTACAAATGAAAGTTGAGAGAGCGCACAAAAGAATTTAAAAAACTTGAGTGCACTGCCTGGTTTTATTTGAACGGCGTGGAATGCATATACCTTTGGAACCTGGGTGGCGCAACCGGAGTCGAGTCTAGAAGTGCTGTTACTCAGATGGTAGGCAGTTGACTGGGAGAGGAGTGCATCCTTTCGCCCTTCGAAAAAACTTGCTGGGTTAACCTAGGAAACAAATTTATCCTGCTTAAAATAGGCCGTAGAGAGATGCACAAGTTCATCATTATTCCTTTATTGTTATTTTTACATTGATTGTCTAAAACCATTTTGGAGAATGCTGGCACTACAATTTTCCCTGTGAAAGGCCTTAAATTGAGACAAAGACCACTAAATTGAGAGTTCTAATGTTCTCTCTCCCATGAGGTTGCTGTAGCATGCAAGTAGTCGACGCTCCCATCTGCATTGGCTGCACCTTATGATCATCTTGGTACTTCCAAAACATTGCATGAAACTGAATAGATTTAGACACACTACAAGAGGTCGCGCAGAATTCGACGCAAGTACTGACGAAATAACATTAAATTTTAAACTTAAAAGCGGTGAAATAAGGTTCGGAAGAGACGTCGGTATCATAGTGTCGGTATAACTATCGGTGTGACAGGCGTCGGAATAGGTCTATAAACAAGCGTCGAAATAATCAACGAAATAAGCACCGGCATTAATATATTAAATTCCGATGCCTATTTCGTGACCCCTACCGACGGTGATACCGTAACCTGTATCGACGACCAAAATGTGTAATTTTTTTTTTGGGCAGAGAGGGTTGGGAACTAATGCTGCATGTACTGCAGCAAAAGAAAACAACCCTCTCTACCCAAAGGAAAAAAATGCTGCAGCAACCGCACTCTACCTACAAGCTGACGCTAAAGAGGGAGTGTATGGCAATTAGCAAAATTGTAAGAATAACCTAACTTGTTAACATGATTAAAACATGAGTCAAAAACTGTAAAACCATAAACATAACCTCTGTGCCATACCATAACCATAACCATAACCATAAACATCACACGATTGCTATACCATCATAGCAAAACCATAACCATCACCTGAACCAATACCATAACCATAACCTTGCACAACCATAACCATAACCATAGCAAAACCATAACCATAGCACGATTGCTATACCATCATAGCAAAACCATAACCATCACCTGAACCAAAATCATAACCATAATTTTGCACAACCATAACCATAGCAAAACCATAACCATAGCACGATTGCCAAAACCATAACCATAACCATAACCTTGCACAACCATAACCATAACCATAACCATAACCATAACCATAACCATAACCATAACCATAACCATAAACCATAAAACATAAACATAAGTTGACTGTCAAACCTTAACCATACCATAAACATAACCATAAACCATAAACATAAGTACTACAAAACTGTACATATGCAAGAGATCACTGAGTGAGAAGCCCTCATGGTAATGCCTCCCAATCGACGTCCTCTCCCTCCTCCTCTAGCAGCTAGGTCAAAAGGGCCACATCCATGCTTGTACCCATACTTCTCCTCTTGGCATGTCCGAAGGCGCTTCATGGCAATATCCTGCAAAATTATGGTTTAATCATTAGATAAATCTTCAAATAACATATATACTATCAATAATTTAAAGCATACGTATAATAATTACAAACTCATGTCGAAGCGTATTGTAGCCTCCACTCCCAAGATGTGACGCTCCAGTAGACTCAAACGTGCTCTGGCTGCATCTCTATGCTGCTGAAATCTATTGTGATTGTCTTGTGTCTCTCAGGAAATCCCAATCCACTCCTCTGTGTCCAACCATGCCGGATTGGGATCGCCGTCATTGAATCTGTCTCTGGCCTCTGATTGACGATGAGACCTTGTGGTACCCCTCTGCTGCCGGCATGTACTCTCTTTGAATGGTGTCAACAATGTTGTTGGAATTAGGATTGCAGAGAAACACACACAGCTTGGAGAAGACGAAGGAAGCTCAAGGCACACAATAGAGAGTGTGTTACTTAGTGTGTAATGGAAAGATAGATAGCCCTAGAGTGATGGGCGTATATACAATGCACGGGGGAAAAAAACCTCCTAAAGAGGGAAAAAATGCCCCGGCGGTCCTAGTGTGTTCACACACATCACTACCACATGTATATGGTAACAAATCCCCCCTGGAGTGATGCGGTGAACGAGAGCTGGCACATGAGTAAAGGGAAGTGCCATGCCCTGAGGACAGGATCAGTCGACAAAGGGGAGTAAGCCCAAAGCTTTGCGGAAAGCTTCCAGCTTCTCACGAGACAATGCCTTTGTGAAAAGATCTGCAAGGTTTTCCTGTGTTGGTACATAAGCCAAGCTGATTTCTCCTTCTGAGAGCCTCTCCCTGACATAGTGGTAATGCACCTCAATGTGCTTTGTGCGAGCATGAAAAACTGGGTTCCTCGCAACTCCCAATGCGCTCTTACTGTCAGTGTAGATAGTGTTGGCAGTGTCCTGTCCAACACCCAAATCAGCCATAAGGCGTCTGAGCCATACACACTCAACCGTAGCTGTGAAGACTGCCTTGTACTCAGTCTCACAACTCAAAGTGGCCACAGTAGGTTGCTTCTTGCTCAACCATGATATACATGAACTGCCAAGCATGAAACAAAAAACCACTTGTGGACACTCGCATGTCAAAACAACCAGCCCAATCTGAGTCCGAAAAAGCATGTAAGTCTGGCGGCAATGATCCCCCCTTGGGATAAAACAAGCCAAGATGTAAAGTGCCACTAAGGTAGCGGAAAATCCTCTTAACAGCCTGCCAATGCTTAGACCCTAGGCTATGCATAAATCTGCTGACCTGTGAGACTAAAAACTGAATATCCGGCCTCGTGTTGCATGTTAGGAAATAAGACGTAGCTAAATAGATAATTGAGTAGATTACTTAATGGAGAGAGACAGATTTATATACACGAGATTATAGAGTAGAGAGAGAGAGAGAGAGAGAGAGAGAGAGAGAGAGAGAGAGAGAGAGAGAGAGAGAGAGAGAGAGTACACACGATATACGTGGTTCACCCAATGTGGGCTACGTCCATGGGAAAGCAGCCACTCAATGGCCTTAGTACTTCAAAACAAGAAGTAGTTTACAAAGGGATTATACCCTTAATGGAGCTCCTGCCTTGCTTCACTCTCACCACCTCACACTCACCTTGTTGCATCAACTTCACACTATGAAATGTGTGTAGAAATGGCCTCCTTTTATAGGCCAAAAGGGCTGCCCTCTCTTATGAGAGACAGCCATGTGTAGCCGCCCTTGTGTAAATAAGTCCAAATTGGACCCTCCAATCCTCCCAGTGTGGCCGCCCTTGAGAAGACAAGTCTGCTTTTGAATTCGGCCACCGGCCATTGACTTCCGACCACCGGCCATTGGACTACCGGCCACCGACCAACCGACCGGTTGTTTCCCGACCACTTTCCGGCCGCCTTCCGGCCATAATATTCCGGCGAAAAAAAAAAGTCTCATGGGCCACCGCCCCCGAGGCCTTTTAAAGTTGCCCCTGATTCTTGTCCGTGAAAATTTGGTTTCCGTGAGTGATTTCCTTCACGCACGAATGCTTCTCCTGATAATTGGGGCCTTACAATTGTGCGCTTTTACCGCACAGAAAATTACAAGGGTAAATCAGGCTCCATACTTAACAATCTCCCACTTGGAGATTGATCTCCAAACCAAACCTGTGACTGCTTTCCATTCTGGCTTCTTATCCTTGAATGCCGATTGAAGATGAGCAAAAGCTCAACTTCTCCTTGTTGACCACCTTTGTAAACATGTCTGTAGGATTTTCACTTGTATGCACCTTTCCTAGCTTTAGTTGTCCCTCTTCCAAAAGAGTGAGTATGAAGTGATATCTCACCTCAATGTGCTTTGTCCTTGAATGAAAGGCTGAGTTCTTCGCAAGATGGATAGCGCTTTGGCTATCACTGTACAAGACACAATTGTCTTGTTTGAATCCAAGCTCTTCTAAGAATCTGTGAAGCCACAGAATTTTTTTGCTTGCCTCTGTCATTGCTACATACTCTGCTTCCGTGGTAGAAAGTGAAACCACTTTCTGCAGCTTTGAAGCCCAGCTTACTGCTGTGCCTCCAACCGTGAACACATAGCCAGTAGTGCTCCTTCGAGTATCTTTGTCACCTACCATATCTGCATCAGCATACCCTTCTAGAAAAATATCAGTTCCTCCAAAATACAAAGCATTTGTTGTTGTCCCTTTTAGATACCTAAGTATCCACTTCACAGCTTGCCAATGCTCTTTACCTGGGTTGTCCATGAACCTACTCACAACTCCCACTGCATGTACAATGTCTGGCCTTGTCCAGACCATAGCATACATTAGAGAACCTACCGTTGTAGCATATGGAACTTTAGACATATAGGCTATCTCCTCTTGTGTCTTTGGACACATATCCTTCGTTAGTTTAAAATGACCAGCCAAAGGTGTAGAAACTGGTTTTGCATTTTGCATTGCAAACCTTTCTAGTACCTTCTTAATGTAATCTTCTTGAGATAGCTTTATTGTCTTCTTCGTCTTGTCCCTTGATATTTTCATACCAAGTATCCTCTTTGCAGCACCTAAATCTTTCATTGAAAAAGATTTGGAAAGCTCCTCTTTTAGGTCTTTGATGTCCTGCATGTTAGCACTTGCAATCAACATGTCATCAACATACAACATTAGGATGATGAATTTCCCATCTCCCAAATTCTCCGTGTAGACGCAGTGATCCGAGTTGCATCTTGTGAATCCATGATCCAACATCCATCGATCAAACTTCAAGTACCATTGTCTTGATGCTTGCTTTAAACCATACAAGCTCTTCTTTAATCTGCAAACCATTTTCTCCTTACCTTTTACTTCATACCCCTTTGGTTGAAGCATGTAGATTTCCTCCTCTAAGTCACCGTGAGGGAATGCCGTATTTACATCCATTTGCTCGAGATTTAGATCATGAGCAGCCACAAGGCTTAAGACAAGCCTAATTGAGTTCATTTTTACAACATGAGAAAATATTTCATTGAAGTCAATACCTTTCTTTTGAGAAAAACCTTTTACCACAAGCCTAGACTTGTACCTTTTCTTCCCACCTTCTTCTTCCTTCAGCTTGTACACCCATTTGTTTTGAAGTGCCCGCTTACCTTTAGGCAACTCAACCAACGCCCATGTTTGGTTACGATGTAGTGAGTCCATCTCCACTTGCATGCTCTTCGTGCATTCTTCTTTGGATTCATGTTGCATAGCTTCTTCGTATGATTCCGGCTCTCCAGAATCTGAGATCAAGAGATGGTTGAAGGAAGGAACAAACCTTTCTGGAGGTCTACTTGCTCTTGTAGATCTTCGGGGAATAGGTTGAGGCTCCTCATTTGGTTGACGTTGTTGCACATTGTCACCGTTTGCAGTCCTTGAGTCTTCACCGTCCTCAAGCTCCATGTACTCATCACCTATTTCTTTTGTTTGTTTTCTTTCCAAGTAATCTTTGTACATATTTTGTTCGTTAAAAATTACATCCCTACTCCTTAAGATTTTACCATCTTCAGGAGTCCATAGGTGATGCCCAAAGTCTCCTTCTCCATAGCCAATGAAGAAACACTTTTTGGACTTTGCATCTAGCTTTGATCTTAGGCTTCTATCTATGTGCATGAAAGCCTCACACCCAAACACTTTGAGAAATGCATAATTCACCGGTTTACCTGTCCATGTCTCTTCTGGAACTCCCCCATCCAATGTCGTTGAGGGTGACCGATTGATTAAGTACACAGACGTACTTACAGCTTCCGCCCAAAGCTCAAGCGGTAGGCCTGCATGTAGCCGCATGTTTCGTGCTCATTCCATGATTGGCCTGTTCATCCTTTCCGAAATCCCATTTTGTTCAGGTGTCCTTGGGGTTGTCCTTTGCCTCCGAATGCCATTGCTAGCACAAAAGCTTTCAAAAGATTGGCTGCAATATTCGCCTCCATTGTCGGATCTGAGGCATTTAACCTTGGTACCTGTTTCATTCTCCACAAAGGCTTTCCACCTTTGAAATATGGAAAATACATCGGATTTATTCTTCATGACATAAACCCATGTTTTTCTAGTCGCATCGTCTATGAATGTTACATAGTACAATGAGCCACCAAGTGATGGTGTACTTGCAGGACCCCAAACATCAGAATGAACCAACTCAAGTTTTTTATTTTTTCTTTCATTTTTTGATTTTTGAAATTTTACCCTCTTTTGTTTACCATAAACACAATCTTCACAGAACTCTAAGTCCACTTCTTTCAAACCTGGTAAAAGCTTCTTTGTTTGAAGGATTTGCATTCCTTTGGCACTCATATGCCCAAATCGGTAGTGCCACACCGCACTGTCAACATCTGTAGTTGCTGCACAAGCTGAAGGTTGCGTGCTAACAATACACAAGTAAAGTGTACCGACTTTTTCTCCCTTGGCAACCACCAAAGATCCCTTTGAGATCTTCCACCGTTTGTTTCCGAATGCAATGTTGTGACCTTCATCGTCCAATTGTCCTGTAGAGATCAAATTTTTGTGAAGAGAAGGAACATGCCTAACATCTTTAAGCTTCCATTCATTTCCGTTAGCAGTTTTGACAGAAACTGTACCTTTGCCGACAATCTCACAAGCTTCATCATCTCCCAAGTATACATACCCAAAATTACCTTGGTGTAGTCTTGGAAATGTTGCTTGTGTGGTGTCGCATGGAATGAAGCCCCGAATCTACTATCCAGGAATTAGACACATTGTCTAATGAGAGAATTAGAGCATCTTGCTCTACTTTACCTGCCACATTGGCCTCCGCTGTTGTCTTGTTGTCTTGAGACTCTGTCTCCTTCTTCTTCTTGGACCAGCAATCCTTCTTGACATGGCCCTTCTTGCCGTAGTTCCAACATTCAAGAACTGACTTTGTGCGTGACTTGCTCCGCCTTGAGCGATCACGACCCTTTTGGTTTTTGAACCTCTCCTTAAGCCTTCCTCTTGTTTCCACTGATAGTGCAGCACTTGATGATTCTCCTGTGCTTCTCCTTTGCATTTCCTCGCTTAGGAGAACACCCACAACATCATCAAACTTAAGAGTATTTGTGCCAGAGATAGAATTACTTACAGCCATCACAAGGCTGTCCCAACTATCCGGTAGAGATGATAGTATAAGGAGATCTCCCACTTCGTCATCGAAATTGATTTTCATTGATCGAAGGTGACTTATGTTTGTGTTAAAGTCATTTAGGTGTTCTGCAACTGAACCATTCTCTGCCATCTTTAGATTGAACAAGCGCTTCATAAGAAATACCTTATTGGATGCCGATGGTTTCTCGTAGAAGTCGTCAAGTGACTTCATCAAGTCCTCCGTGGTCTTCATCTCCGAAACATTGAAGGCCACCGTTGACGCCAAGCTTAACCGGATTGTTCCCAGTGCCTTTCGATCAAGGACAATCCATGCTTCATCTGCCATTGTTGCGGGCTTCTTCGCAAGACCGCCTAGTGGCAAATAGAGGTCCTTCTGGTAGAGATAGTCTTCAATCTGCATCTTCCAATGTTGGTAGTTTTTGCCGTTGAACTTCTCAATCTTGAGCTTCCCTTCCTCCGCCATAACTCCCACTCAATTAAAGGAATCCTTTCCTTGAGATAATTTAGCTACGAGCAAACCTTGCTCTGATACCAGTTGTTAGGAAATAAGACGTAGCTAAATAGATAATTGAGTAGATTACTTAATGGAGAGAGACAGATTTATATACACGAGATTATAGAGTAGAGAGAGAGAGAGAGAGTACACACGATATACGTGGCTCACCCAATGTGGGCTACATCCACGGGAAAGCAGCCACTCAATGGCTTTAGTACTTCAAAACAAGAAGTAGTTTACAAAGGGATTATACCCTTAATGGAGCTCCCGCCTTGCTTCACTCTCACCACCTCACACTCACCTTGTTGCATCAACTTCACACTATGAAATGTGTGTAGAAATGGCCTCCTTTGTAGGCCAAAAAGGATGCCCTCTCTAGTGAGAGACAGCCATGTGTAGCCGCCCTTGTGCGAATAAGTCCAAATCGGACCCTCCAATCCGCCCATGTGTGGCCGCCCTTGAGAAGACAAGTCCGCTTTTGAATTCGGCCACCGGCCACCGGCCATTGACTTCCAACCACCGGCCAACCGACCGGTTGTTTTTCGACCACTTTCCGGCCGCCGTCCGGCCATAATATTCTGGCGAAAAAAAAAAGTCTGGGGGGCCTCCGCCCCCGAGGCCTTTAAAGTTGCCCCTGATTCTTGTCCGTGAAAATTTTGGTTTCCGGTGAGTGATTTTCCTTCACGCACGATGGCTTCTCCTCATAATGGGAGCCTTACAAATGTGCGCTTTTACCACAGAAAATTGCAAGGGTAAATCAGGCTCCATACTTAACATTGCATACATAAATGAGGCAGCCAACAGCAGTTTGGTAAAGAGTGACATCAGTAGGATCACCAACATCATGTAGACTCAACTTCAAACCTGTTTCTAAGAGTGGCAATAGGTTTGCAATCCTCAAGTCCAAACTTACATAGCAATGTCTCTATGTAACTTTTGTGACACAAGGCAATACCACCATCACAGTGCTTAAACTGTATACCCAAATAATGATGCAACAGCCCCAAATCTTTCATCTTGAAAGTAGCATTCAAATCAGTCTTAAATTCAGAAATATGTCTCTCATTTGGTCCAGTGATCAGCAAATCATCAACATAAAGAACCACAATGAGAAGTACATCACCCTCACGCTTTACATACAATGTGCTTTGTGTTGGACTGTTACGAAAGCCTTGTTTGACCAAATGAGTGTTAGCTTTCTCATACCAAGCACGAGGAGATTGCTTCAACCCATACAAAGCCTTGTTACATTTGCACACTTTGTCCTCTTGTCCTTTTATGACAAAACCGTGAGGCAGCGTTACATAAACTTCCTCAAATATGTCACCATTCAAGAAAGCAGTAACAATGTCTGATTAATGTACATCCCAACCAAATGAACTGCCAATGCACATAGAAAACGCACAGTAGTCATACGACAAGTGGGAGCAAAAGTCTCTTCATAATCTATGCCTTTTTACTGTGCATAACCCTTTGCAACAAGTCGAGCCTTATGGCGATCGATCTCACCATGCGGATTGCGTTTCAACTTGTAAACCCACTTCGTACCAATGGCCTTTTTGCCAGGAGGCAAATCACATAAAGTCCATGTGTCATTTCTATAAGTGCATCATATTCTGATTGCATAGCAGCCATCCAATTTTCTGAATTTTGTGCTTCATCAAAAGTCAGAGGCTCCTCAACATCATGTAAGCTACACACAGCCAAAGCATAACAATCTGATGTATAAGATGCATGGAGAGAGCCTGAACGAGTACGACTAGATAAAGGTGCATCCAATTTACTGTCACGCAAAGTGTGCACCAGCCATTTTGGCATACCTCTAGCCTGTTCATTTTCAGCCCTTTCCTCATCAAGTACATCATGTACATCTGCATCAGTAATAGGCTGATTTAAAACATTTTCAGAAACCCCCATAGGCTGTACATTTGCCTCATTGGAACTTACATTCGTATTTCCACCACTGAAAAGAGGCAACAAAGTGTCATAAATGTCCTGTGAGCTTACATTACTGTCTCTGGTGCATGACAGCAAGGGCTGAACAGAATCTTCCACAAACACTACATCCCGTGAAACCACAATACGTTTTTTTTGCGGATGATACAACCTGTAACCTTTGCTTTCAGCACTATAACCAACAAAAATACATTTGACAGCCTTATCATCCAATTTTCTGCGCTGCACTTGTGGCACCAAAGAGCCAAAAACACGCATGTGCTCAATAGAAGGCTTTCTATCATGCCATGCTTCATATGGAGTAATAGAATGCAAAGCTTTCGTAGGACACGTGTTAAGTACATAAGTGGCACACATGATGGATTCAAGCCAAAAAGAATGCGGTAAAGCTTGACTTTTGACCATACATCATGCCATTTCCGTCAGTGACCTATTTTTCCTCTCAGCAACACCATTTTGCTGAGGTGTAAGGCATTGTACATTGGTGTTTTATCCCATGACTAGCCATAAATGCATTAAATTCATGAGACATATACTCCCCCCCTCGATCGGAACGGAGGGTGCCCATAGTACATTTCGAGACATTTTTAGCCATAGCCAGAAATTGTTTGAAGCACATAAAAACTTCGGACTTTGCTTTAAGCGGAAATACCCATGCATGCCTGGAGTAATCATCAATGAAAGTCATGAAGTACAGGTAATTGCCCAAGGACGGAGTTTGCATGGGCCCACAAACATCACTATGCACAAGCTGCAACTTGCATGTAGCCCGAACTGAACCATCCTTTGGAAACTTAGAACGTTACATTTTACCCAAAAATACAGCCTTCACAAACATGTTTGACAGGTGCTTCAAGAGGCGACAAAGAAGCAACCATATCAGATTTCTGCAAACGCAGCAAACTGACAAAATTCAGATGACCAAAACGTGCATGCCAAAGTTTTGCATCTGAAATGGCCCTTGAATCTGCAATAGCATTTGCAAAATTTTGTCCACACTTGTCATACAAAGTGAGCTTATACAGACCACGGCACAAAAGGCCAGATGCAACAATTTCATCACCAAAACTGAGATCATGAACTGTACATCTGTCATCCACAAATTTGACTACAAGTCCAAGTCTAGCAAGTGCGGATACAGACAAGAGATTCTTCTTGATCCCAGGTACATAAAGTGCATCAAAAGTGTGAAGGAACTGCCATTAGCAACAGTGAGCACAATCTTTCCAACTCCCTGAACTAGATAAGAGGCATTGTTGGCACAAGTGACTGAATTCCCATGAGGGACAGACTCAAGAGGGGTAAACAATTCACGATGTGAGGTAATGTGCTTTGTAGCACCACTGTCAAAATACCACACATGTGAATCTGCAGCAACTGACAAGCATGCATCATGGACAGCAGGATTGTAAGTGCACTCTGCGCTAAAAGCCCATTCTGCATCAACATCAGCAACACAGTCTCCTTTCACAGAAGACTCAACAATGGCTGCATTTGTAGTGGAACCAGCATTTGCAGTGGAACCACCCTCTTTCTTCTTAGCCTCTTTGGCCTTCGACTTAGGACACGACTTGATTAAGTGATCATTGGCTTTACAATAATGGCAACGCATATTATTTTTGCCCTTATCACCAGAATTGCCAGACGAAGTACTGCCAGCAGAGCATTAGGAACAGAATTTTTGCCACTCGCAGCAGAACCATAAGAAGTGGCTGCATTACTGTTACCACCCTTTCTTTGAGAAGCAATAAAAGCCTATTCAACTGCACGCTGCCTAGTCCTGTTTTTTCTAGAAAGCGACTCTTGCAACAGCAATGTGCATAATGCATCAAACTTGACAACTTCAGGATTTCCTTGGGTCATCAATCTCCAAGTACTAGCAAAAGTCTGGTAGGAATCTGGTAAGGCATCAAGAACAGTCTGCACAAGGAAACTGTCTGAAATGACTTCACCTGCAGAAATAAGCTGCTCATTGATATCCTTGACACTAGCAAGGAAAGTGTCCATATCATCTTCCTCATGCATAATCTTCGACTCTAGCTCTTTATGCAGCAAAGCAATTTTAGCCTCATTGCGGCTTGCATAAAGACCTGCTAAAATATCCCAAGCCTGTTTTGCAGATTTTGCTGAGCGGATATGAGGAACAATGGTGCGCTTCACAGACAACGCAATCAATGCATGAGCCTGTGCATCCTTAACATCCCAACGAGCTTGTTCTGCCGTAGGCAAAACAACTCTAACAGCTGCAATCCTTGTAGCAAGACCTGCAACATCCTCAACATCGCCTACATCCTCAGAACCAGGACGTACATCAATGCCTTGCACAATGTTCCAGACACCCTTTGACACAAGAACATGTTGCATCATATAAGCCCACATAGGGTAGTTGTCCCCATCCAACCTGTCCTCAGCAGCAAACATCTTGAACACATCTGTGTTGTTGTTGTCAGCCATGGTAAATGCTGCACCTGATGTGAAAACTGCCCGAAAATAGGAGAAACGAAGTGGGAACAACCTGTGCTATATAGCACAAACCGTAGAAGACTATGAGGCACCTGTAATGCAGAAAACGGCACTGACAGAAATTCTGCACAAAATGACGAAATAGCCTGTGCAGTACTGCTTGTAGTGGAAACGGAGGCCGAAATGAGCCCAAATCAAAATTCTGAGCAGACTCAGCTCTTTGAGCTAACCCAAAATTTTGTCGACCTGCGAACGCTCACCAAAGCTCACTGAAATCGGAGAAAGTGAGCAGGCGTGTGCTGGAGAAGCTGGCAACTAAGCCCGGGAGGACGTGACCTGCTCTGATACCAATTGTTGGAAGTAGGATTGCAGAGAAACACACACAGCTTGGAGAAGACGAAGGAAGCTCAAGGCACACAATAGAGAGTGTGTTACTTAGTGTGCAATGGAAAGATAGATAGCCCTAGAGTGATAGGCGTATATACAATGCACGGGGGAAAAAACCTCCTAAAGAGGGAAAAAATGCCCCAGCGGTCCTAGTGTGTTCACACACATCACTACCACATGTATATGGTAACAAATGTAATTCTTTCTCTCAAGATCGAGATTTTCCCAAATCTCCATCACAGTATGACCAAACTGAATCGTATAGAGCTGTCGAATCCTCTGTCGTATTTCCTTTCCCACCTATCTACCACAACAGCCCCATACCTGCTCCTGTACACCTTGCTAGGATCATGCTCATGTGATCCCCAAGGTGTACGTGGTGTACCCATCGGTGAACTATCTACTGAAGAGAGTGGTGGGTGCACTCTCGGTGGTGTGGATGCATCGATAAAACCGCTACCACAGCAACCACCGCCTCCAGAACGACGACGCAAGAATGAACTACTTATCGGTGTAGAGGGCACACGAGTCCTAGGCGTAGGGGGCACACTAGACTGAGGTGTGGGGCCGCTTGGTGTAGAGACCACACTAGTCTCGGACGTAGGATCGGCTATAGTAGGTCTAGTGGTACTTGCACCTGCACCCCAAAGGTGCTGTGCCATGGCGATCTGCTCAGGTGTGAACTGAAACAAAAACGAGCCCATCTGCTCGGGTGACATGCCAGCCGGAGTGAGTGGAAAACTAAAACTAGGAGAGTAGGGCTCATCGTCATCGGCCATGGCTAATCATACACAAACAAAACCCACAAAATACGTTAGTTTACGTAAGAAATGCTTAATCAATACACAACAAATCAATGGAACTGCTACAAAAATGAAACAAATCAACGAAACTGCTACATAAATGACCAAAATCTAAAGTGTATTGTAAACTAATAAAAAGAGCCATGGAAAAGGTTTTCTAGCAAAAGTCATTAGTTAATCTCTCATCCTCTATGAGATCTGATGCACCAAAGATGTCTATCTCATTCTGTACTTCTGCATCTTTGTCGTCGAACTCTACTTCTTTGTTAAGCCTAGGAATTTTTGGATGTTTTACCTTAGTGGAAGTTGGAATGTTAACTTTTATCCTTTGGGGATTCCAAGGGGTGTTCTTGGAAAAGGGCGTTTCCCATGAGTCTTCTTGAAGTATGTAACTGTCGATCAGTGTCTTCTTGGAAATGTGAAAGCGGAAGTTATGGCGGATTTAGTCTGTTTGTCAGTTTCTATGTTCTGTTCCGGTTCCAGTTCCATTCTGATTTCTGTGTTTTGTCTATTCTGAATGTCTGTGCCTTAAACACTTGGTGATTACGGTGTAAGTGTGATGTAGCATGGATGGATTCAAGTTTCTCTCGTAGGAGCGAATGCTGTGGCAGTGTAAGGTTTAGTTGAATGGATGGAGGATGTTCAGAATAGTGCGAGTTGGCATGGGCAGTTGGTTGCACTCTGGAGGAAGCGGAAGAGGATACATTCCCGTATTGGACAAGGTCAATTGCTAGGCAGTTTTGGCAATTTTATGGGCGAGATGGTCAGCGTTCAGAACTGCAGGGAATGTTGGATTATACTGGGATGCACCGAGTTTCTATAGGGGAAGATTTAGATGATACTGTGGAGGATTTGGATGGCGTAGAGGATTATCTAAGTGATAGATGGGAAGAAGAAGTAGCGAATGAAGAACATGATATATTTCCACGGCTGTTGGCGGTTGCAGTTATTCAGCATGCATCAGTGGCGAGAAGGAGATTAATTTTTGATCCGTTGGGAAGTACCAGTGCAGGAAATCTTGTACAACCTGCAGGTGGACCAGGGAGTAGTGACAGTTATGAGAATAAGGGGATTTTTTCTATGGAAGAGGTAGCTAACAGTTTGACTCAATTGAATGAGTTCCTACAGAATCAAGATGCAGTGGTTAGGGTGATGGAAGCTGAGAAAATGGAACATAAATGTAGTGCTATTCCGGAATGGGAAATGCAGAAAGTTAGGATGCAGTTGTTTCAAGAGAGGTCGGATAAAGAAAGATTGCAGGAGGAGGTTAAAAGAATTACAGCTAAGGCTATGGCGAGAAATGCTGAAGTTCTGAGTGTAGCTAAGGATTTTACTAAGTGGGCAGACGGACTGAAGACTGTAGTGGATGAGAAATTTAAAGATCTGGGGATAAGGTGGCTGAGTTGACCACTGAGAATATTTTCCTGATTAATAAATTAACTCCATTGATGGATATGGAGAAGGCCGCATTGCAGAACCAGGGAATGATAGGTATCTTGGTTGCAGATTTGGATGCGGATATTCTAAAGCAGGAAGTGCTAGAGTATACACAAGAGATGTGGAATAAAGCTACTAGGCTTTGGAGGGAGCACATGGAGGTGTCGACGGACCAATTCAAGAATTGGTTTCAGCTAGCTGGAAAGGAGAGCATTAGGAGGGAGAATGAGGAATTGAAGGTGGAGAATGAGAAATTAGTGGTAGAGATGCAGAAGTTGAAGGACAAAAGTAAGGAGATTGAAGTGAATGCAGGGGGTCTGAGTAAGTGGACGACGGAGATGAGCAGTGATGTTTTGGGACCAGATCAGATTGTAACAGGAGGAGTGGAATCGAAAGTGGAAAAGCACGTGGAAGGAGAGGTGGAAAAGCAGGTGGATTCGGATGTTGCATCAGAAAGGTAGATGCAGAAGGGATGCTGGGGAGCAGGTTGTTTGATCAAGGGATTGTGGGTCCAGGTCAGCCTATGGCTCTAGCCACCGGGTTGTGACAGGTGTTAAGCCTAGTAATTTTTGGATGTTTTACCTTAGTGGAAGTTGGAATGTTAACTTTTGTACTTTTGGGATTCCAAGGGGTGTTCTTGGAAAAGGGCGTTAGTCTTCTCAAAGTATGTAACTGTCGATCAGTGTCTTCTTGGAAATGTGAAAGCGGAAGTTATGGCGGATTTAGTCTGTTGTCAGTTTCTGTGTTCTGTTCCAGTTCCAGTTCCAGTTCCATTTTGATTTATGTGTTTTGTCTATTCTGAATGTTTGTGCCTTAAACATTCTTGGTCGCTCTCCGCACCAGCTTCACTATTTGACACCTCATCTCTAGGTTCAGACAATTCTCAATGCTTACATCCACCTCAAAATCTAAACTTGAAGTTGGAGTCAGCCCTACGCTTTGTTCATGAATCACCTCTTTGAGCTTAGCATCCAATCCTTCACACACTTGCTTGCTACGTGGAGCAACTTGAACGATATAGATCCAGCAGGGTTTAGACAGATCATTCTCATCATTTTCTTTCCATAGTGGATCGTGTATGAACACAACTTGTTCACAATGCTGCGGAAGTACGAATATATCCTGCACATCTGTCCACACCCACCTAGAGTTCACTTGAATCAATCCACTCTTGTCTTTGCGCACAATTGCATTAGGGCCGCTGGTAATAACTTTGAACCACTTGACATCAAAGATAAACATATCAAACTTTCTAAAGCTAATCTTCAAGATGTCTTGGATGTAGCCAAAGTATTCAAGCTGGCCAATCTCTGTATTCTCATCCCTAGCATTACTTCTACTTTCTTGGACAAAGCTTGCCCTAACACCATTGTCAAAAGTGACCCTTTGTTCATCGATCCGTTGCACTCTCAAGTGATTCCCATGCGACCACAAAGCTCCATATTTATGATACTGCATCCACAAAATTGAAAAAGACTAAAAGTTATTAAAGCAAACTAGTTTTCATGTACACTGTTGAAAAGACGCCCTTTCAACAACGTTTCCATAAAGATTCCTCAAAGATTCTATAAAGATTCCACATGAAGATGGTGATGAAGTAATGAAGATGAAGATGGATGCTGCAACATGAAGATACGAGTTCATGGACGTCATCGAATATCCCGTTATTATTATTTTGAGCCATTACAACCACTTTTGTAATGTTTACGGGAACCTCATATTTTAAGTCGGCACTTGTATTTTGGCCACATATGCTTGTATAATGAGTAAAGCCAACTCAGTTTCTTGTAAT
This sequence comes from Adiantum capillus-veneris, assembly GCF_014529385.1. Lineage (NCBI taxonomy): Eukaryota > Viridiplantae > Streptophyta > Polypodiopsida > Polypodiales > Pteridaceae > Adiantum > Adiantum capillus-veneris. The sequence goes on from NC_140931.1 coordinate 52,261,440, forward strand.
TAAGCTCTGTAGAAGCCTAGTGACAATTCAGGTCATTTGGCCGGACATTAGGTTTGAAGGCTTGGTATATAAGTTAAAACCTAAGGCTTTGTAAAAAACACATTACGTTATCTCAATTAATATACAGTCGTGGGTTCTGCAGCACACAGTAGTGAGCTTCACGCACACACACCATCGCGCACACTAATCACATTGCAGATATGAGAGTAGGAGCGTGTTAGCATCGAGGAGCTCTCCGTGTCGACGCAAGCAATGCAAGCCGAGGACCACATTGTGAGCCCGCCTGCCACGAGCTATATTTGGTCGTAAGTACCTCAAACGACATCCGTTCTGAATGATCGAGTAGTCATTAGAATCAGGGAGAGAAGCTCTTCGTGTTGATGTCTTTGTAGATCAGTTTTGGACACTTTGAAAATTGCTCTTTTGAGTCTATCGCGACAGTGATTAGAGATCTTACAGTTATGGTTTTCAGGGTTAGGTGTTTGGCCATATAGGATATGTCCTTGTGAGTCTTGCCCTCCGATTTCAAGTCATTCTGATATGATTTGAGACTGTTTCAAGCTTGTAGTGTTTCGTAGGATGCGTTGTCTGTTGAGTCTATCGCTCTTTTGAGTCTATCGCGACAGTGATTAGAGATCTTACAGTTATGGTTTTCAGGTTTAGGTGTTTGGCCATATAGGATATGTCCTTGTGAGTCTTTCCCTCCGATTTCAAGTCATTCTGATATGATTTGAGACTGTTTCAAGCTTGTAGTGTTTCGTAGGATGCGTTGTCTGTTTCTTTGCTTTATGGTAGTGTTTGTGGTAGGATTAGTGACTGTAGAGTGTTGTTCGTGTCTAGCTCAGGGTTGACAACCCAAAGATTTCCTCCATGCCCTAGTCGGGTTAGCTACGTCCTCGGATTGACAGTTTGTTGGTCTGTGTTCTCGTTGTGCTCCATCGTCCGTCGCGACGTACCCGCTAACATTGGCGCTGTTTTTCCGGGGACAAAGCGCCTAAACTAGCGTAGACCGCATCACTCGTGTTTGATAGTATAGCGTTTCTCTAGACTTTTCTAGAGTGATGTCACCATTTGCCTCTTAGTGGGAAGTCAAAGAGCGGATCTCTTGACTGAGGGATAGCTAGGGAGCCTGCGACTCGCCGAGGTGGTCCACCATGAGGTTGAGGTATGGTTATTTATTTTGTTGTGTGTTTAGATTAGGTTTTATGGTTTGTGTGTTTGGTTGTGACTTATGGTTGTGAAGAACTTGAAAGAAAAACGCAAAAGGTAAGCCGGAGGTTGTTTGCTTGCCAGAAAGCAAAAACAATCATTCAACCATCCAAAGTAGGACTTTAGGTAGTGTAGGACATCTAATGTTGATCTAGAGCAATTTTGACATGAAAATGTGCTTGAAAACATAAAGGCGGAATTGTGCTGATTATGGTAAAAGTGCTCTAAAATGGTCGTTTGAAACCGATTTGAGTGCTTGTTTTTGCATTGGAGACCTTAAGGTAAGGGAAAACACAGATTTGGTCCCATCCCCCAAAAAAAAAGCCCTAAAAACCCAAAAAACAAACATCTGAAACCAAATTTGCAATTTTCAAAAAGTTTGACCTCAAGACCTTGTTGTTTGCATATGCTCTAGAGCTTGTATGTGAAATTTCAAAGCATTTGCTTCAATGCTTGTGCATCTAAGTGGGAATTTTCTTTTTCTGAGTGTAAGGAAGTGAATTGTGAAATGCTTGAATCCAAAGGAAAAGAAGTCCAAATTGAATGAAACTTTGGGAATGGGCTTCTAAGGCATTGGGAACCAAACTGTCCAAAAATAGAGAAAAAAAATCACTTCCCAGTGGCTCTCTGCCCAGTCTATCGCGATAGACTGGTGAATTGGAGATAGACTCACAATCAGGAAAAACCCCTCATGCCACAGGTAAAACACATCAATACAAGGCTGCTCCCAAAAATTTAGTGTACTTGGACACCTGCTTGACCACTAAACCTCAAGTCTGGTGTTTAGAGTCAGACTTCAGAGACAAATTGGGTAAAGGGACTTGACCAAATTTCCAAACCTTGTGAAACTTGGTACACATGATCTACAGAGGGTAGGGAACACATCTGTGAAGAGAAAATTTGAAAAAAGTGTCATTTTGGCATACTTGGTGAGTCTATCGCGATAGACTAAGAACCCAGTGATAGAAACTGAATTTTTCAAAAACCTCTATGGCATAGCTTGGAAAGGTGCTATCAAGGACACATAAAAATTTTGAAGTCATTTGGACATCAGAAAGTGGGTCTAAGACCATTTGAGAGGATTCAGCTTGTAGAAAACACCAGATCTGGTCTAACTGACAAAGTAAAAGTCCAAACCACTTGAAATTGGTAGGAGGACTAAGGAGAGGTGTTGGAACATAGTGGTATAGTCAAAGTTCAAGTTTGACCTATAAAAGGGGTACTTGCTCAGTCTATCGCGCTAGACTCAAAGCAGGGCCAAAGAAATTGAGATTTTCAAAACCCTATGGAGCATAGCTTGTTTAGCCTCTTAGGAGGTTACACACAAAATTTGGTGGATTTTGGACATTGGGAAGTCATCCTAAGTCTATTTTCTAGTGATCAGATAGACTCAGAATTCTAGAGTTGGAGTTAGAGACCTAAGAAAAAGTCCAAAACAAGTGAAAATTGATGAGCAAGGTGTACAAAGCATAGGGAACACAGTGGTGAAGAGAAATCTAGAAAATTTTCAAAACTGAAGAATCTGCTGAGTCTATCACGATAGACCGGGGCTTTTTCACAAAAATTGAATTTTTTGAAAACTGACCTTAGAGCCTTGTTCTACATGTTGTTGTGAGCCTATGGTTAAATTTTGAGTAAATTTGGAGTATTGTAAGTGCATCTAAGAGGATTACTTCATAAGATCAGAAAAGAAACTGTTGTTTGATGCAAGTTACAAAGGAAAAGTATTCCAAATTGTTGAAACTTGGTGAGTAGTATCTCAAGAGAAGGGGAACTCAAATCTGTAAAAACAGTTGAAAAACTGTATCCCAGTAACACTCTGGTGAGTCTATCGTGATAGACTTAGAAACTCATCGTAGAAAAATCAAAATTCAAATCTGACTTCATATTTGGGTTCAGAAGGTCCATTATACCCTGTACACAAAGTTTGAGTGCATTTGGACATCTGCAAGGGGTACTTGGTGACCCTATCGCGATAGACAAGTGAGGAAAAAATTTTGAGAATTTTTTTTGAAACCAAGTATACCACTGGGTTTATCATTGCCTAAGGAGTGCACAGCCAATTTTGGGCTCAAATTGACCACTTGCAAAAACATCAGATAGAGCAACTTTCCAAATTACATCTCATTGTTTTGGTCATAACTTTCACATACGGACTCCCATTCCAAAACTTTTTTTATCAAAACGTAGCTTGAGAGAAGCACTACATCTTAGAGTAAATTGACCAAAACAGTTTTGAAAAAAACGCTGTTTAAGGCCTCAAAATGCATCCGGAAGTCAGGGATGTCTAAAACCGACAATTTGAGAGAATTGTGAGAAAATGCTCACGGTTTTGGACATAGTTTTGGATTTTCCCTGACCAAAACACTTGAACACACTGAGAGAGGTATTACTACAGCAAGCTAGAGCTATTAAGCCTAGAAGTCATGTCTACATCAGACTTAGACTCAGCTTATACAAGCACAAGGATTGCAGGGATAGATGAGCACCCCCGCCCAGAATAGATCTTCCAAACCTACAGTACATAAAGACCAATTTTGTGGAGAGAGTTTGGACGTATAACCATGAAAGTGAAGGACTATATAGGTATATTAATGGAAATCAATTCAAACTTTACAATTGCTTAGAGCCTTACCCAGATGAGCTGACAGAGTACAAGCTCTTATATGTCTATACATACGAGGTCGACCGACAATGGACATCTTTATTTGTTGACAAGTATGGACGAGAATATAGAGCTGTAGAAAGCACAAATCCGCGAACCAAATTAGAGATGAGTGGATATTTGGTCAATGAAGGACCTCAGATACATCCACCAAACATAACCTCTAAGAGAATTCCAAAGAGGGGACCACCACCTAGATTTCCTCCTAGAGCGATAACGAGAGATGAAACGATACCAGAGAGGAGTATGGTTCCATACTTTGCACCCCAAAGTATAAGACCACCTCAGCTAAGAAAATGGGTAAATATAAAGTACAATGGCATAGGAGACCCATACGCCCATGTCTCGGCTTTCAAGCAAGTCCTACAAGCAGAACGAGTAGAGGACTTCCACACGTAGTATGTGGGTTTTGGACTTACATTGGAGGACAATGCACAAGCATGGTTTGAACTATTGAACCGGAGAGAGTTCACAACCATTGAGCAAATGTTGGATGAATTTGTTCAAGAATTCACCAAGAGGGGCATAAAACATAACACCCTTCCTAAGATTCGGGAATTTAAACAAGGCGAAACAGAAACATTGCGACAAGCAATACTGCGTTTCAAGCAATATGTTGCTAGATGTCCTACCCAAGAGTTACCCATGCGAGAACGTCAGATCCTATGCTTCATCAAAGGACTTAGGAATGAGAATCTCCAAAAGGACCTATACATGAAAAGATACCAAACTTGGAAGAGGTGACCAAAGCGACAGTTGACCTAGTTGACAATTGCAAATTCTATGAAGATGGTCAGAAGAAGATGAATGATGCGAGTGAGAAAAAGAAAACCGCTGATCTTGAGGATCAAAGAGGGAATCTAGGACAAAACCAAGTAAATGTTGAGGAGCAAATCATAGAGAATGTGATGCAACGCATCAACCACTCTGACAGAGTACCAGCCTATAGAATTCCTCAACAACGAAGGTGTATGACATGTGGAGGGGACCATCCGACGCAACATTGTCCTGACTATAAACCTAAGACTCCACCAGGGTTTGAGCATGTTATGTCTCAACCGCCTAGATATCATCCTATAGTGGAACAAGTGTTCTTAAGTGAAAGACCCATAGCTGCTAGAAATGCATGTGTGAGTCATGAGCTTCAAATAGAAAGATATGTGGTAGATCAAGGGCCACTTCAAGGTCAATATCAAGTATTGCCACAACAACCAATACGTCCATGTGACAGATGTGGTAGTAGTGATCACTTGATTAAGGATTGTCCACACCATGATATCATGATAAATGTATATTGTAATGAGTGTGCAGTCACACATATGATTTTGGATTGTCCTAAGAATCCAAGAAAGAAAGGTAAAATGCAACCACATGTTACCTTTCCTTCTACCAGCAAATCAAAGAAAGAACGAGCCACAACAAAAGGAGAGACGACAACAACAATAGAGCAAGAAACAATTGCAAAAGAACAGGTGCTTAAACAACAAGAAGATGAAACTAAGCAAGTTGCTCTAGTAAACGTTATCACAAGAGCACAAGCAAAAGTGCAAGAGCAGAAGCCTACAAATGGAGAGACTAGTAAGAGTTCCAAAAGCCGTAGAAACTCTAGACGAGCAAGAAGGACTATAATGAAAGAGAGACTAGAAAGGGAGAAAGGAGAAGAAATGGCTGTTACAGCTGAGTTGGAAACAGAGTTGGAAACAACTCAAGAGCAACAGAAACAGCAAAGGAAAACTGAAACCCTTAAACCAGCTGAAGCACCCAAGAGTGCTAGTTCAGGAGGATCTGTCCTAGTGGACAAAGTGAATGAGCCTTTAGACATGATGTTACAGGCTTATGAGGCTAGATTGGCAAATAGACAGACCTTAGAACAAAGATGGATGACCCATCCTTATCCCGAACTAGAGAATCAGAGGCTAGAAATGTGTAAGCAGCTCATTAAAACCTCTCAAGCATTGCTAGAACCACCTCCACCAGAATTGAAGGATAGGATAGTCACCCCAGTGCACAAAGACGAGAGCATTAAAGTAGACGAATTGCCTAGAGAAGAGGTGGATCATAGGGAAGAACCACTGCCAAGGTCGCAAGACTGGAGGGTAGTCCAAAATACAACAAATGAATCAATGAGGGATTTCCCACCTTATGTTCCTATATTTGAGGAGCAGTGGCCAGAGGAGTTATGGAAGGCTGTCCGAGATGCCCAAAAAAGAGAAGAGGATGCTGGACCAGCACCATTTCCTAAAATCACATTAGATAGACCACAAATGAGTGTTAATGTGAGGTCATATTATGGTGATGTAGGATTGATAGCCTCCGAAGACAGTAGACTTGCATCGTTAAGAACTTTGCCACAGTACATGGGAGATTTTGAGGCAAAGTCTGAGATTGTGAGAGTTCCATCACAGAGGCTAGGGGGGACAAAAGAATTGGACACAAAAATTTTGACTGACTTGCTATCCACGCCAGTGAAGTGCACAATTACGTTGGCAGAACTTTTGAAAATCAGACCAAGTATATGGACGGATATAGGAAAATGCTTGGAAAAAATTGGGATCAAAAGCCCATTAAGGTTCCTGGAAAAAGAGCTAGATGAGATTGAGAAGCCTAGATCAAATGTAAGACCGGTACCTGTGAACAAAGTAGGAGAGTACTGTGAAGGAGAAGATGGTAATGCCACTTTGCCTATCGAGTACAATGGGATTGAAACGAAAGCTATACTTGACAGCGGAGTAGGAATTTCCATAGCAACAAAACGAATATGGGAGAAATGGGGTAGGCCCGCCTTTAGAACAACCAGAATAAAATTACAGTTAGCTGATGGGCATGTGGAAAGACCCATGGGATTGCTAGAAGCGATAGTGGTGTCTTCTTGTGGTATAGAGTATGCGCATACTTTTGCCATAGTTGACTTTGGCAAGAAAAATAACTATGAAATCATCCTTGGAAGACCATTCATGAGGCAACTCAAGATGGTACAAGATTGGGGTTATGATTATCTATACTTGAGACATGCTGAAACCACAACACGTGTAAATATGAGAAATCATAGTTACCAAGATGTAACTAGAACGCCCGTGGAAGATTTTGATTCTGCAACACAAAGTGGATCAACAGACCATCCGTGGATGGGCAAAAAGAAAGAAATCTGGATGTGCGGAGCATCAGAATGTAGTGACTTTGGGAGAAATGAGAATTCCTTAGAGAGGGTCTTAGAAGATGATGCTTACATAAGAGAACCTTTTCCGGAAGAGGCATTAGAACCACTAGAGTGGACTCAGATATTGGCTACTTTGGATGTCTGTGTTAATGAGACCACACCAACAAAATTTTGCGATGAGAATGGGTATGACATATTCCCCTACTACATGCTAAGGGTTATGTGTGAGACAGATGAAGAATCTGAGTATGAGTTCGAAACAGGGTTATTAGCTATGGGGATAGCACAAAACCAGATACCTAGCCCGAATACTGGTCATATAGAAATAGGTGCTCTTTGCGATCAGTGTGCGATAACACACTTGATTACAAACTGTCCAACTCGAATGCATAGTACAAAGGAGGATCCGCAAGTCAACGAAGCAAAGTTGCAGGAGGAAGGGCTAAGATCCAAAGAAGATGCTTCACGTCCAACGCCTACAAACGAGCAATATGAAGACTTGGAATCAATCAAAGAAGAGGTGTAGCAAGTGACAAGAAGTTCAGACACTATTGGTGACATTCAACAACTGAAGTCGAGGAAGAAGAGCCTATGACTCTACAGGAACCAAATGCTAATTTTGTCTCTCCAAAAGACATATCAAAGGAAATGATGGTCAAGCAGGAGCTAGAACACACATATGAACTCAAAAGTGTGAACAATGAAGAAGAAGACGACAAGGAGTCCACACCAAATATTGCTCAAGTCACTCAAGAGAACATAGGCAATCTAGTACCAAAGAAGATCAACTTTTTGCTAAGTGCACAAGACGGAGTCAAGATGAATTTTATGGAAGAAATTGATACAAATTCCACGACTAATGTCATGTCATATGGCATGTGGTTACTTCTAGGTAAGACAAAGCTTTATGATATTCAGATAAAGGTAAATCTCTCACCTGAAGTAGATGTTATAAGTATGGGGATTGCAGAAGCTACTCTCCAACTACTCTCACAGAATGTCAAAGAAAAATTCTTGGTGGTAGATTCTCGACAAATGGGAACACATTTGATTTTGTCCAAGCCATGGGCACAAGTCTGTGAAGACGAGCCTGAATCTTCAACAATGGTCATCACGACAAGCTCAACAGAGGTCAAGCCTACAACAATTCAAAGATTCTTGGGTATTGAAAAAGGCAAAGCTAAAGTAAGCCCACAGTCTCTAGCCCAGCGAATGCAAATGCAAGACAAAGCCTCTACATCAAAAGCCAAACCATCAACAAAACAATGGAAACCCAAGCAAAAAGTCTATCAACCGAAGTTTCCATCGCCCAAAAGTCTCCAAAGGAAGTCAAAACAGGTAAACCAAGTGCTAGTATCCAAGGCACATATTAAATTTAATGATCCAATTTGGATACAATCACAGGAACAACCTCAACAAGCAAAGGTAACAGGATGGATCACATCAAGCGAGTCAATTATTGCAGAAGGCTACAGGAAAGGAAATTCATATGTTTGGGTCAACAAGCCCAAGATAACAGCTTGGCGATTTCCATCCCATGACAACCACTCAGTCAAGAATCAACAAAGCCGTCAACGTCAATCACATAACTCAACCAAGAGAAAGGACAGGTACAAAAAGAAAAAGAGAAGGTCTTCCACTGGACAAACCATTCGACAAGTCTGGGTAATGAAATCAGAATTCTACTAGACTACCCAACAAAGTCAAGTGAAGATCACCTCCAAGCAAGTCCAAAGATTCATTCCAGTCGTGTTACTCGAAGCACAAGGATTCTATGAGGGTAACTTTCAAATCTGGTTACCCTAAGGTAGTAGCTTATCAAGGAATCACCCAAGAACAACAAGAAACATCAAGAAATCAAGAGCAGCTACCCGCTACACCCAAGAGTACTACAACCTATAGATGGATCCCTCGTCAATTACTACAAGAGCAAGGCTTTTACAAATTAACAGCCATATTTGGAAGTTAAAGACAAGGTACCATCAAGTCAAAGAAGAAACAAGGCAAGTGGCAAAAGAGATCACACCAGGCCCAAGAACAATGTGGGTTCCAAAATCTGTGATTGAGGCTCAACAACAAGATAGATACACAACTCCTTTACAACCTCTTAACAACAAAAAGAAAGCAACGGGAAATGCGGAGGTCACAGTTTTGAAGAACACTATCTGGAAGAAGAAGACTTCATCAACCATTGCTTCAACATCATTACCTGTCTCATCAAGCGACCACAATTTGCTACCAAGGAATGAAGAGTAGATATATGCCAATGTATTGGAAAACATGGCATCTCAAACAAAAACTAACGAGAAAGGCCTAAACATCAAAAGCATATGGAATTGGATTTCAGGCCGCGATCAGGTAAGTCCAAGTCGCCATTAAACTTACATGGCATAAGAGTCTAGAGTCGAGCAGCTAAGCCACTAAATGAGCAAAGTGTCAGACCCAAGCTTCAAGTTAATATTTTTTTGTGGTCTATGAGTCTAGCTAATAGGTATAAGCTCAAGCTGGAGAGTTCAGCATACATAAAGTCATGTCGCTCATGCTGGAAGAGGTGAGCATAAGAGTCAAAGTCCATATAATATATAAGGTGGAGAAGGCGGAGTAGTCCAAAAAAAAAAAAAAAACACTCACGCACTTGACACAGTGAGGAAGAGTGGAGAAACCGCGACAACAAAAACCCTTCTTGTGAGTAGTGAAAGCTTTTGAAGCACTCATGCTATATGTTTTGCTCGCTACACTAACTCCATGAAGAACCCATCAATACTCTTCTTTCGCACCGCATCTTGTTTAACATGCATAACTCTGTGCAAGCATATAGATGTCCCATCATTGGAGATATGCATTAGGCACTCTTTTTTTTCCTCCCATGCACTTACACAAACAAATGATGATGACCAAGCGAAAACAGGTTTTATAAGCCTTTGCTCAACAACAATGACTCTGAATTCAAGCTACTAACACTTATCCATGCATATCAAGCCCATACTAGTAGCCATATGGCCATATGTACTTTAACTCAGCATAACTCTATAACATCAGAACCTAAGTACATATAGCCTCGCATTTAATTATGACTAAAGACATTTTTTCCCACTGTGTTTTTTCTCTTTAGTCTTATCCAGGTATCCAAGACCTTCATTTTGTATATACGCTACATTTTACTTTTACTCTTTTATTTTTTATAACAACAAAAACAAGAAGAACCACGCTATCCCCACACTACTAATTGCAAATCTACTAACAAGTCAAAAGGAAGAGGAAAAAAAAACAGCTTGACAAAGCTTCAAGTCAACTTACAGGTACGACTGCGAGATAACAACCATAAGAAAAGCAAACTAGAGCTACAATGACATCGACCTGTTGCACCAACAAGTCGATACAACCTCATGCAATTCAAGATACAACAACCAATCGGATCAGGGGAGTTCCAGGCTTCAGATACACTACAGGTACAACTTCAAGGCAACTTTAATATCACACAAAGCAACCAATTGCAGAAGAGGTTGCCACAACAACTTCAACCAACACCAAGACATCAAGAACTCGTCAAGGCCAGCAAAGACATAGGGTCTTGTCAGGGACGACAAGAATTCGGAGGGAAATTATACCCCCCTGAGCTAGTGCCACAACTCACAGTTGTAGATGTCACACATAATGTGAATACAAGGGCAAGGGCAGAGACTGTTGCTCGCCAAACAGAGGACATCAGGGAAGCACAAATTAAGGAGAAAGAAAAAGTAGTAGTGGAGTCCCAGAGGCAAACAGAATGCAATGTGACCTTGTCCATAGAGGCAAGCAATCAAGAAACTCTACTTTCAATGAAGGATGGTTTGCTTGCAGAGATACCATTTGTAGATGGAGCCAGAAAGCTAGCTTTGAAAAAAGTGGACATTAATTTATTGCAGAATCCAGATGCTCGGATTTCAGACACAATTATCTATGCTTGTCTTAAGTAAGTGTTACTATCTTGCTAGCTTTGAAAACTCAGATAATAGGTTTGCTAACTCAGGTATACTCTCTGCAGCTTGATCAAAAGTCAACTCCCACTGCACACCCACACGGAGGTGTTTCTTCTTGATCCACAAATGTCAGTGATTATTAGACAGAAGAACAGTCCATCTCGGTGTTCAATTCAATAAAAGGAACCCACCCTGAAATTAAGTTGTAAGTGTTATGTATCAGAAAGTGTTTCTTATAGATATTGATAGCCGTTTTTCGGCTCTTGTAATTGCCACACTGAGTTACCTCACCCTACCAAAATCACCCAAACACTGTGGCTATCCCTACCATTTCACTGTACATAGGCGTGCGTGAGTCACGGGACTTTTCCCATATCTCCTTACTGAAATAAAAAACCCTCAATTAGCTAGGCATTGGGCTAGTTGAGCCAAATAAAATAAAAATATAAGTATATGATGGCCCATGTGTATGTAAATATTTCTTTGTATATAGGGCCTAAATAAAAGATTTTTTCATAATTATTTTGGTATTTATTTAAATATTTCTACCTAGGTGTGTGTTATTTATGCTCTGTACATTGCCTCACCATTACCACAATTTTTTCTTACCATTTTTCATACTCTTTATTCCATATAGAAATATTTTCATGTAAGCTTCTCTTATATTTGGTGTAACTCCACCCCAACAAAAATCCAAAAAAACTAGTTTTATTTATGTGTATATTTTTTCACTATTGTGATTTTTCCCTTCCTACATCTATTTTGTTTTTTTTTCTAAAAATTAGAACACCAAAAATATTTATCTTTTTATGGTAGCCTCATAATGAGAGAGATTTCTTTTGACCCCTTTATATTTTTTTCCAGTTATATTATTTATATTTGACATGTACATATTTTTTAGACCCCTCAATATTTGATTTTCTTAGTTGTACTATTCACTTATATCATAATCTCAACAATATCTTAAATTATAGACCTACCAAATAAGGTCAAGGGTAGGTGGCATGCATACATGCACTATGGAGGGCTCACTCTTGGAGGTATTCAAAAGAATCATCCAAAGAAGGACCCCACAAGGACCTTGTGCAGTGGAAAAAAGCGGTCGATTTTGCAGAATTTTTAAAGTTCACTTGCTCTCCGAATTTGAAAAGGTGATACAAACAAAAGTTGTAGCTCGTGGGCTGAACTTTTGCCTCAAATTTTTTCATATTTTTTGAGCTACGAGCTGTGAGCTATGATTTTATTAGTGGGACCCCAGTTTTCCCATGCTATGCAGCCACACTCTCTCTTCCACTTTATCATTTTACTCTTTCACACACACTTCTCCACTCATCATCCCCACCTTTCTCACCACTCCTCTCTGCACCCTACTCACCTTCTCCTCAACCTTGAAGAATAAGAGAAACCATGGTGAACTCATACCTCCCACACACAATTCCATTTCAAAATTGACCACCTTGTCTCTCAAGGAAGGTCAAGAGTGGAGAAAAAATGTACCGTCAAAGCTAGTGGACGGTCAACAAGCGTCAAAATTGGCCCTACTCAAGACACTTGGAGCATCAACCTTGTAAGAAATCCACCTTTTCTTACCTCTTAAGAGTTTTTCTTCTTTATTTGTATCCTACATGGATACTCCCATTGTAAATATCCAATTCCATTTGTAAATTAATACTTCAATAACAATGGCAAGAAAGGAGGTGTCTCTAAATTCTCTTCGGGAATTCCACGAATAACAATGTTCTTGGAACGTCGCTCCCGTTCCTTCAACTCTTCCACATCCACATTCTCAACATTCTTTGTTTGAACCATAGCTTGCATGAGTGAGGAATTAGAAACCACATTGCTACCAATACATCAGCCCAAGACTTGTTTGTGCATACATTTTTCATGTCGCATACATCCCGGCTCATAGTGTCAAATTTCTCCTCTTTCAATACATGGTCATGCTCTACTTTGCTCATCCGCTCCTTCAAAGCATTCAAGTCCACAAGAGAGCATTTACATTCCTTAACTTCCTCTTCAAGTTGCATCAAACGTGTTGTTTGCATCTCAAGTGTCCTCTTGAGATTCTCATTCTCAACCACAAGTACCTTAATGTGCCATTCTCCATTGCAAGTGCTCGTAAGTCTTCACCTTGTTTGTTTACGATCTCTTGCAATGTTACCAAGTACGCCATGATCATGGTTTTCGATGTCGCTGGTTGGGTGGTTGCGTTGCTATCTCACACTTAGGAGATTTTGGATCATTTTCCACAATGGTTGTGGACCTTGTTGAAGAAGAAGAACCCTTGCGAGTGCCGGGAAGACATTGTATATATAAAATAGGAGATGAGAATCAATTTTGTTGAACCTGTTCACTTCGGAAATGCTGCTACAGAAATGCCTTCCATAACTCTGAAAATTTTTGTCTTTACATCAATGCGTAGAGGATTTTGTGCTCTTCAATTGAGGCTATAGATCACCCAAATCGGAGTTCAGATGAAGAAGTTATGATCAAAAGAGTGAACTGCTGTCTACTAGGTCAAAAACGGCTACGTTTTTTTTTGAGAGAGAGAGAGAGAGAGAGAGAGAGAGAGAGAGAGATTTGACATGGTAAAGAAATGTATTTCAAGCACACTTATTCATAGGGCACAATTGACAAATGAGCTCAAAAAAACTTCATGTGTTGAAAGTCATTTGTATACACTTGGATTCACAAGAATATCTGTTACATTGACACTACTTCAACCCGACCATCCAACTCTTTGCACAAAATATCGTTTTCCCTTCGCCGCATCACCTTACGGCCAGCTAGGAAAAAGGAAAAATCTGATAGGTCCTGTCCATTGACTCTTCAATTATGTCATGCCGCAACTGATGAAGACTGCATAGCTTCCTTATTGTAACCACCAACAATAGGCCATGCTCTTTATCAATCACTTCCACATCCACAACAGGATTATCTTCCAAACCTGCAGAAACCTGTCCATAGGAATGTACTTACCATTGAGCATTTGTGATCGCATATACCAAATGAGAGTAACAGTGATTGGCTTGCAATCATGTACTTGACAACTAGAGTATCAAGCGCGACCTCGCACCGTAAGCCAATCTCTTCCTTTAACATACCATCCTCTGTCAAGAAGTTTGTCACAGGATGACTGTTGAAAGGACTTGCACATGAACATAGTTTTCGTAACACGTATGTTGTAGCTATGAAACAACTCTATGAAGAGTGCAACAGGACAAAAGTTTGCAATTCTAACCAGTTTGGTGGGAATAGAGCTATGTAGAGACCTCTGTATATCTTTGTGGAGAGCTTACTTCGCATTGCCTCCACCATTGTTTCCTCGGGAACTGGCCAGTCCATAGTGTTCCAATCGGTTGGTAGAGGCACTTTCACCACCATGCCATTCTTATTCCGTGAGCTGAGTTTGGTAGAAGTGGTCATAAAAAAATATTACTTCATCAGCCAGGCTTTTGCTGCTCCTCCCTGAATACTGTAGAGAACCAATGTGGTATGAACAACAAGGAAGAGGCCTATTATGCACTTCCACAGGCTCCCATTGCTCATAAGAAGAGGGATAAAACATCTGCAATATATATAAGAAGAGTTAAACTAAATATCAATAAGTAAAAATGAAAAATCTAATGTAATTGAGCTGTGAAAGAATGGAGACATTTGCTCATAAGAAGAGCGAGAAACATTGCAAAATATATAGAAAAGTTATATTGAGAGTATCAGTAAGTTACCGATGTTTAGAGTACTTACAGATCAAATGAAGTATCAAGATATCAGAGTATTACCATTGCAACGTGGTTGATGTATATCTGAGATGCATTTCCACCGTTTGGCTATCACGTCTGGAATGAAGTAAACACATGCTGAAAAGAACTTCCTTTACAGAACTTTTGCCGATTTCACTTTGAAATCCAACACTCTGGACTATCCATGCTGATAGCGGTAAATGTTGATACCACTAGACCTCTTGGGTCTTCATGGTTGCATGAGGACCCATGAACCTTTGTTTATCCTTTGTCCAACCCATTGGTTCTCTGCACTTATTGAAGTTGATATTGTAATTGAGGATATGCTACTACTTGGCTTTCTAGGGAAAGTGCAGCTGTTGGTTGTTGGTGTGAGAGACAGTAAACACCTGGAGCTTCTTGGGTGAGAAGACATGGAAGCCATAGCTCTCAGAGAAAAGCTTTAGTGGAGGGAGATTCACTTTGAAAGCATTCTAATGGAGGGAAAGTGTTTTAGAATTCCAATATCTTGTGCGGGCTTAATGGTCACCCTCCAGTACGTTAATGACCATAAGAGAATATCAGAAGTGGGACCACTGGCAAGCACCTAATAGCTCGGTAAAAGGAAGGAAATTACGATGCCACAATCCTAGATTCGTGAAAGTTTTATGCTATTTTTTATTTTTTGAGTCTTTCCACGTACTTTCCTACGTAACGTAGCCTTCGTGCTCATTGGACGCACTCTATTTTTCTCTCTCTTCATATGGCCCTCCAAATGACCTCCGAAATTTCCTAATGGAGCGTGTTAGCATCGAGGAGCTCTTTGCGTCGACACAAGCAATGCAAGCCGAGGACCACATCGCGAGCCCGCCTGCTACGAGCTATATTTGGTCGTAAGTACCTCAAACGACATCCGTTCTGAATGATTGAGTAGTCATTAGAATTAGGGCGAGAAGATCTTCGTGTTGATGTCTTTGTAGATCAATTTCGGACACTTTGGAAATTTCTATTTTGAGTCTATCGCGACAGCGATTAGAGATCTTACAGTTATGGTTTTCAAGGTTTAGGTGTTTGGCCATATAGGATATGTCCTTGTGAGTCTTGGCCTCCGATTTCGAGTCATTCTGATATGAATTGAGACTGTTTCGAGCTTGTAGTGTTTCGTAGGATGCGTTGTCTATTTCTTTGCTTTATGGTAGTGTTGTGGTAGGATTAGTGACTGTAGAGTGTTGTTCGTGTCTAGCTCAAGGTTGACAACCGAGAGATTGCCTCCATGCCCTAGTCGGGTCAGCTACGTCCTCAGATTGACAGTTTGTTGGTGTGTGTTCTCGTTGTGCTCCATCGTTCGTCGCGGCGTACCCGCTAATATACACTCGAAAAGGAAGTTATGAAATGTATATGCCAATCGCAACCCCATGACATCTCCTCTTCCTCTTTAGTAATCAACACTCCACTCCTCTTTGCCTCTAAGAGTGTCGCATCTAACCACCGCCCAGTTGGAAAGTCATGCAATTTCTAAAGATGGTATAGAAAATGAAGGTGTCTAGTTGCATGGTTGTGCTTGAATTGAAGGCGATCTGTCAAATGTTGTTGCTTTTCCCCTTCGTACCTCTCTAGCCACTTTTGCATGGTGTCTGAGTTGAGAAGGAAAAATCTCATAACCTTTTCTCGCATTGTGATGTCCAAATTCCTAATGATTCCTTGTCCTTGCGGCTCGTCCCCTGTCACCTTGACATTGAACTCAGTAGTCCACATTCGGAGCATATTTGGATCAATTGAGAAGCATTGTGGACTTTTTTGGAATCTGGAGAGCTTGGAGCTTCTGAGAGTTTGGCAGATAGCGACATCGTCTTCAGTTTACAGCGGTTTTCAGGTATATTTTTTAAATTTTCAGTAAATACTAACTTTATTTTGTGTTGTGCCAGACTTGTGTGGTGCAGTAGTTTCGGCTCTCACCACAAAGTTGGCTTGTAGGTCATAGTCCACTTCGTGGTGTGTAGCCATATGGCTCACTCGAGAGGTGTGTAGAATATAGTTTCCTTTCTCGTGGTGTGTAGTTAAATAACTCACTCCAGGGAAGGCTTAGGGTAAATTTAGATTCTCACTCGTATGGTGTAGTAGTATATCTCTCACCATAGAGATGAGTTACGATTAGAGGTCGACTCGTGGAGTGTAGTAGGCATGATGCTACACCTCTCACTTCAGAGTGGCCTATAAAATTTACAATCTTAAAGTAAATCATTATTCATTATTCTACATAGAAGCACAAAGATTAACGTTCGTCATTTTAAGAGTGTAGAGATGCATACTTTATGCCCTCTTCATCTTAATGGGACTTTCGTTATTTTTGTGCTTCTATTTCTATAGTAACATCATTGTTCATCAGCAGATGACTTGGTGTTACTCTGAACGTAGTGATAGCCGTTTTTTGGCTTTCCATAATTGCCATAGTAAGCTACCTCACCCTATCAAATCACTCAAACATTTTGGTTATCCCTACCATTTCACTATACATAGGCGTGTGTGAGTTAGGGGACTTTCTCTATATTTTCTTAAAAACCCTTAATTAGCTAGTCACTGGGTTAGTTGAGCCAAAGAAATAATAAAAATAAAAAATATAAGTATATTATGGCCCATTTGTGTGTAAATATTTTATTGTATATAGTGCTTAAATATAAGGATTTTTCATAATTATTTTGGTATTTATTTAAATATTTATACTTAGGTGTGTGTTATTTATGCTGTGTACATTGACTCACTATTACCATATTTTTTCTTAGCATTTTGCATACTCTTTATTTCATATAAAAATAATTTCATGCAAGCTTCTCTTATTTTTGGTGTAACTCTATCCCAAAAAAAATCCAAAAAAACTAGTTCTATTTATGTGTATATTTTTTCACTATTGTGATTTTTTCCTTCCTACATCTATTCTCTATTACTCTCATAAACTAGACCACAAAAAATATACATCTTTTTATGGTAGACTTATAATGAGACAGATTTATTTTGACCCCTTTATGTTTTTTCCACCTATATTATTTATATTTGACATGTACATATTTTTTTAGACCCCTCAATATTTGATTTTCTTAGTTGTACTATTCACTTATATCATGATCTCAACAATATCTTCAATTATAGACCTACCAAATAAAGTCAAGGATATGTGGCACGCATGCATACACCATGGGGAGCTCACTCTTGGAGGTATTCAAAAGAATCATCCAAAGAAGAACCTCAAAAGGACCTTGTGCAGTGGCAAAAATAGTCGGTTTTGGTAAATTTTTGAAGATCACATGCTCCGTGAATTTGGAAAGGTGATACAAACAAAAGTTGTAGCTCGTGAGCTGAACTTTCACCTCAAGTTTTTTCATTTTTTTTGAGCTACGAGCTGTGAGCTATGATTTTATTGGTGGACCTCAGTTTGCCCATGCTATGCAGCCACACTCCCTCTTCCACTTTATCATTTTCCTCTTTCACACACACTCCTCCCTCTCCTTCCCACTCCCAAACCTACAACACCCATGTTCTAATTCACCCTCTTCACCATTTCCACATCTCTCACACCTCCATAGACTTCATCCTCCATGTCTACACCCTATGTGTCCCCCTTTCCCTTTACATATATGTCCATATTACCATACTCTCTTCAGCTTTGTAAAGAACTTCAAAAAATAAAAAGAAAATCCAAGGATAACCTCTGCAAATGAAACTTTTATCATGAATTTTCCAAGGTTTGAAATAACATAGGTTCATCGACACGCGCTGCTTCGCCATGCCGACTGCTTCTTCTTCCGGTGCTGTAAAGAGGTGAATGTCAACTTCTCCAAAGCTTCAATCTCTCTTTACAAGCTCATCCCTTCTGTAACTTTCTCATCATATATCTCACCATTTGGTGAATAATTTTGTAAATATTATTTAGTGATAATTGCTAACTACTAACCACTAACCTTATTATAAAATGCACCCTCTACTAGAGTAGGCACTCCCAAATTATTCACTCAATCCTCTCTCCTTTCATCCTCAATAATTCTCTTCCTTGAGCCCACATCCATGTGACTCAAAGGACAAGAGAGACCCACCCTCATTAAAAAAAACTAAAATATGCATAATCTTTTATTCCTTCAAATAAACTTGATTAGGCCTAATCCTAATCGGGGCTTCTAAAACCTATAAATAGAGCCCTTCTCTCCCTTGTAAATTATCACATGATCACACTACACCACACCATTCTCAACACATAACACACCACTCTTCAATCCTAGTTGTGTAGAGTGTGTGCATTGTGAGTGCTCTATTCCATCACTACACATAGGTGCATGGAGAAGCTTGAAGTTAGTTATGCCACCTAGAGGAGTGGAGTGATACTATACTCTACAATCACACTTGTAGCCTACTCTTGTCCATAAATAAGATTCATAGTTTTGAGTGCAATTGTATGCTGCAACTACGACTCTTCGCTCCAAATTGACTTGATAAGTTGGCTCATCATGTGGTTGAAGGTATATTGTCCTTGAAGTTTGTTGTGCCATTTCATGCTTGGTGGTTTGAGGGCTTGTTGAATTGTTTGCCAAAACTTTCAATTGTAAGAGGGTGCTCGGTGAGAGGGCTCCCGTGACCCTAAGACAATTTGTGTATTGGCAACAAGGTCAAGTTTTGTGTTGTCTCTCTATTTCTCATCAAGCTTTGTGTGCATCTAGTCTTTAAGGCTAAGAATGAGTTGCTCAAGTTAATTTGTGCGCTTTATCTCTCTCTGGCGTGGTGAATGTTTGTGTTTGGTGTGTGTGGCTATCTTGCATTCCCCTCTCTTTGTGCGTTTGAGTACAAGGAGATATCACGTGAGTCCTAGTTCGCATCTACAACTAGGTGGTGCCCTTTTCTTGTTTGGTTTTTGGATGTGGGTTGTTGTTGTCTCTGATTGTGCTTGCCCCAACCTCAATTGAGCAACACTGGAGCCTCGAAGGGTGTTTAGAGGCCACTCTTCTTGTTGCCCGCCCCGGACCGCCTCAAATTGGTGCGCCCACTAAGGACTGACTTTGTGCTTATTGTTGTTGTATTGCATGAATGCTTGAATTTTAGCATAATCAAGAAGATTATATGAATCATGAAAACTTGTACGACTGAGTTTAATTTCAATGCAACAAAAATTGATCTAGAATATGGTTTGGATTAGCATAACATAAGAAAGGAAAAAACATTTTCACATAAGAAACTACAATTCATGAGACCTTTCAAAACTTTGTGTAGTTAGTTGATGTCATGAGAGAAAATGATTGTTTGAAACTAATCTTTGTGTGGTTCTAGCATTGAGAGACTATGACACGCTATACCTTTGATGATATCTCAATCTTTTTTGGAAATTTAGAAGAAGATGTTGATGATTTTCTTGCTGATTTTAGAATGGTTTGTCGTATCCTTGGTAAAAGGGATGACATTGAAAAAGGGGATTTTCTATTGCTACGCCTTAGAGGCAACGCTGAGCAATGGTTTTGGAGTCTGTCTTCTCGAATTGAAAATGGGTATACCCAAATTTCCAAACCTTTGAAGACCAGATTCTCTAAATTTCCAACAACGGAGAAAGCACGGGCTTTATTAGGGAGACTTCAACAACATGGTGAAGACTACTATGCTCATGAGGATATATTTTCTCATCAATGGGGAGGATATGGGTTTAGTTCTACATTTCTAGATTATGTAAAAATGGAGCAATTTATTTCGGGTTTGTCTCCTTTCCTAAAGACTAAGGTTACTTGTAGTGGACCCTCTACCTTTGAAGAAGCGGTCACTATTGCCCGAAGGAAGTTTCACAAGTACTTCTACATCAAAAATGGTTTCCATCATGCTGGAAGAACCAACCATCATGAAAGTGTTTCTATCAAGGAGTCATCTCCTTTGCCATACTTGTCTCCTTCTACTCCGAAAAATGTTGAAGAAGTTACTTACATGCCAAATGATTATTCAAGTGCTAAAGTGTGTGGCCAAGATTCAAATGTGGAATCTCTTTCTTCTACCTTTATCACAAGCATGCAAAAATCGACACAAGATATCTCAAATGGCATTGATGATTCAACAATGGATACATCCAACCTTTTGGCGGAGGATCACTTTCTAGTCCGAGCAGACGAAGCTTTTGTGCAACATGACTCTATGGAGAATGAAGACCTTGAAGGTAACCTTGATCTTATGGAATGTTCTGAGAGTGTATCTTGTCTAAAAGAAGAGAGTGAAGAAGAAGATGAAATCATAGGTGGGGAAATCATGGACCACATTGATCATAAAGAGATGATTGTGTACATGGAATGCCAACTCCAAAACAAAGCAGAAGAGTGTGAGTTGAATCCATGTGAGGATAATCTTCAAGAAGTGTTTGAGGATGTTGAAAAGCATCGGTATGACCCATGTATATTAAGCATGGAGGAACCTATCATGCAAGAAGCCAAAGTTTTCACAAAATCAAACAGTAATCCATCAACCTTTGATGTGGTACAATGTGAGGAGTTACAACCTTGCCAAAGGGGGGGCTTAGAAGGGGATCAAGAACATGGGAGAGTAGTAAAAAATAAAATGATAAAAGGAAACTGTCAGAAGGGTATCATTCTCTCCAATGGTGTTTTAGTGGGTGGCCCTTCATTCATGGGACAATCTCTTAGCAAGAAAATACAAACTTTGGAAGCCCCAATCATCTTCACATTGGGTTTCACCTCTTCAAAGTCAACTTTCCTCTCTTCACATATACCTTTCATCGGGGACACCATACCTTCTTAAGTGGAAGAGGACATGAATACTTGGTGATGAAGAGATGTTTCCAAACCTTCTACATTTGGTTCTTTGGTGTATGGAGGTCGCACATTGTGATGCTTTTGGTCTTCATCATAGATGAAAAACTTGTTGATTGCTACATGTGGATATTTCATCAATCAGTTCTCTTCCAATGTGTTGGAAGCAATAGAAACCTTCATCTATTATCTACTTATGTGGTAAACTATTTGCAATATCTTCCAATAGGAGTTGGAAGCATGGATCAAGCTTTCCTAAATCATGAAGGTCATAGAATTTTTGACTTGATGAGCCTACCCAAGTTGAATGAATTTTATGAGCTACAGTTTAGGAATTTGCTCATACAAGCTCTTGAAGATCGTAGCAGATACATCAACTTTACACAGGAGGAAGAGAAACCAATCTTTTATATCACATTCATAGTGATAGATGCAATGATGGATAACAATAAAATCTACAAGTTTCTTCAACCAAAATCAGTAAGTGATTCCATACCATACATCTCTCTTTGGGAAAGATATTTCAAGATCTTTGATCCTGGGGGGTGCTTATGGAAACTTTCTCAATGAAGGAGGTTTCCTCAGTCACTTCATCCTGCTATTGGCTCTGAGAACCTTTCATATCACACAAGGTTTTTTAATCATACAACAAAGGTTCTTCAAAGATGAGAGCAGACAAAGACAGACGTTACACAATCTACATGCTGTATGGTCGGATAAATGGTACATAAATGTACCATTATCTAAGGGGGGGCTAATGATAGCCGTTTTTCGACTTTCCATAATTGACATAGTAAGCTACCTCACCCTATCAAATCACTCAAACATTTTGGTTATCCCTACCATTTCACTGTACATAGGCGTGTGTGAGTTAGGGGACTTTCCCTATATTTTCTTAAAAACCCTTAACTAGCTAGTCACTGGGCTAGTTGAGCCAAAAAAATAATAAAAATAAAAAATATAAGTATATTATGGCCCATTTGTGTGTAAATATTTCATTGTATATAGGGCCTAAATATAAGGATTTTTCATAATTATTTTGGTATTTATTTAAATATTTATACTTAGGTGTGTGTTATTTATGCTATGTACATTGACTCACCATTACCATATTTTTTCTTACCATTTTGCATACTCTTTATTTCATATAAAAATAATTTCATGCAAGCTTCTCTTATTTTTGGTGTAACTCTATCCCAAAAAAAATCCAAAAAAACTAGTTCTATTTATGTGTATATTTTTTCACTATTGTGATTTTTTCCTTCCTACATCTATTCTCTATTACTCTCATAAATTAGACCACAAAAAATATTCATCTTTTTATGGTAGACTTATAATGAGAGATTTATTTTGACCCCTTTATATTTTTTCCACCTATATTATTTATATTTGACATGTACATATTTTTTTAGACCCCTCAATATTTGATTTTCTTAGTTGTACTATTCACTTATATCATGATCTCAACAATATCTTCAATTATAGACCTACCAAATAAGGTCAAGGGTATGTGGCATGCATGCATGCACCATGGGGAGCTCACTCTTGGAGGTATTCAAAAGAATCATCCAAAGAAGAACCTCACAAGGACCTTGTGCAATGGCAAAAATAGTCGGTTTTGGTGAATTTTTGAAGATCACATGCTCCCTGAATTTGGAAAGGTGATACAAACAAAAGTTGTATCTCGTGAGCTGAACTTTCACCTCAAGTTTTTTCATATTTTTTTGAGCTACGAGCTGTGAGCTATGATTTTATTGGTGGACCTCAGTTTGCCCATGCTATGCAGCCACACTCCCTCTTCCACTTTATCATTTTCCTCTTTCACACACACTCCTCCCTCTCCTTCCCACTCCCAAACCTGCAACTCCCATGTTCTAATTCACCCTCTTCACCATTTCCACATCTCTCACACCTCCATAGACTTCATCCTCCATTTCTACACCCTATGTGTCCCCCTTTCCCTTTACATATATGTCCATATTACCATACTCTCTTCAGCTTTGTAAAGAACTTCAAAAAATAAAAGAAAATCCAAGGATAACCTCTGCAAATGAAACTTTTATAATGAATTTTCCAAGGTTTGAAATAACATAGGTTCATCGACACGCGCTGCTTCGGCATGCCGACTGCTTCTTCTTCCGGTGCTGTAAAGAGGTGAATGTCAACTTCTCCAAAGCTTCAATCTCTCTTTACAAGCTCATCCCTTCTGTAACTTTCTCATCATATATCTCACCATTTGGTGAATGATTTTGTAAATATTATTTAGTGATAATTGCTAACTACTAACCACTAACCTTATTGTAAAATGCACCCTCTACTAGAGTAGGCACTCCCAAATTATTCACTCAATCCTCTCTCCTTTCATCCTCAATAATTCTCTTCCCTTGAGCCCACATCCATGTGACTCAAAGGACAAGAGAGACCCACCCTCATTAAAAAAAACTAAAATATGCATAATCTTTTATTCCTTCAAATAAACTTGATTAGGCTTAATCCTAATCGGGGCTTCTAAAACCTATAAATAGAGCCCTTCTCTCCCTTGTAAATTATCACATGATCACACTACACCACACCATTCTCAACACATAACACACCACTCTTCAATCCTAGTTGTGTAGAGTGTGTGCATTGTGAGTGCTCTATTCCATCACTACACATAGGTGCATGGAGAAGCTTGAAGTTAGTTATGCCACCTAGAGGAGTGGAGTGATACTATACTGTACAATCACACTTGTAGCCTACTCTTGTCCATAAATAAGATTCATAGTTTTGAGTGCAATTGTATGCTGCAACTACGACTCTTCGCTCCAAATTGACTTGATAAGTTGGCTCATCATGTGGTTGAAGGTATATTGTCCTTGAAGTTTGTTGTGCCATTTCATGCTTGGTGGTTTGAGGGCTTGTTGAATTGTTTGCCAAAACTTTCAATTGTAAGAGGGTGCTCGGTGAGAGGGCTCCCGTGACCCTAAGACAATTTGTGTATTGGCAACAAGATCAAGTTTTGTGTTGTCTCTCTATTTCTCATGAAGCTTTGTGTGCATCTAGTCTTTAAGGCTAAGAATGAGTTGCTCAAGTTAATTTGTGTGCTTTATCTCTCTCTGGCGTGGTGAATGTTTGTGTTTGGTGTGTGTGGCTATCTTGCATTCCCTCTCTTTGTGCGTTTGAGTACAAGGAGATATCACGTGAGTCCTAGTTCGCATCTACAACTAGGTGGTGCCCCTTTTCTTGTTTGGTTTTGGGCTGTGGGTTGTTGTTGTCTCTGATTGTGCTTGCCCTAGCCCCAATTGAGCAGCATGGGAGCCTCGAAGGGTGTCTAGAGGCCACTCTTCTTGTTGCCCGCCCCGGACCGCCTCAGTAGATATATACAAAAATTGATTTACATTTGAGATTGTTGAGCTGTTTGTTGATGGTTGTGTTGTGCGTTCCACACACTCCATTAGAAATAGCTTATAAATTTACAATTTTAGATTAAGTTTTTCTGTCATATGTGTTACATAGAAACACAAGCGTTACCACTCGTTATATTAAAAGTGAAGAGATGCATATTTTCATGCCCTCTTCATCTTAATGTGACACACTGGTTACTCGTGTGTTTCATATTCTAAAAGAGCATCATTTTTCATCAGTAAATGACTTGGTGTTGTTTTGGACGTAAATACATACGATAGGTAACTTACATCTGCAATTGTTAATTTATTTGGCTGATAGTTGTGTTGTGAGTTCCACACACTTTATCAGGGATTAGATTGATAAAAAATATCAATCTATTTTACAACAACATCCAACACTTGTGCTGAGAATATCTCACACTAGTGAGTTGTTCACATGTACGATTTTCCAACCCGTTAGATGTAATTTCTTTCACAATCTCACACGTCTGCACATAGCAGGGTCCAGTTCTTGTGCTGAGAGCATCTCACACTCCTGGCTTGTTTCTCTCTCTCTCTCTCTCTACTTTAATTTTCATGGTCGATTCGCACAATGTTTTTTTGTAATTATAAGATTTTCTTTTTAATTTACAATAATTTAATATTGTCTAATATTAAATATAGGGTTAACACTCATTATATAATAACTATGTTACTATGGTGTACAATCTTTTAATATATATAGGGTTAACACTCATTATATAATAACTATGTTACTATGGTGTACAATCTTTTCGTAAGATTCTTAATTTATAATTTTGTCATACAGATATGGCAGATACGAAGCTAGCGAAACATCAACGAAATTTCGTCCCTGAAGTGATTATGAGACACTTCCATTACACGTCAGAGACAGAGATTAGGCGTTGTTTAAACCTTGTCGCTCTGGAGCATTTTATCAGCTTACAGAGACTCTAACCAAGTCTGTGTTTGAGCAGCTCCAGGCAGAGTTTGCACCAGCTATTTTTGACATAGCCCTCCTGACATCAGGTGCTTTAGTAAACATGGTCAAACAAACCATTGGATAGATCATCAAAACCTTTCAAGAACTAAAAAATCTTGCAATTACTTCCTTGCCAAACATAGCTGAGCGCATACATCTTGTGCAACAGCTGTACACGGAGTTCAAGAGCAAGGAAAAGTTAGAAAGAGCAGCAAAGCGTGCAAGAGTGGAAGCCAGCTCTTCTGAAGCTGCTGTTGAACCAGAAATCATTCTTAGAACAAAGCCTACAATGTCATCCGTTGCTACATTAGACCTCTCTCAGCTACCACCTATTTTACACCTTTTACTCGACACAGCCGTCTTCAATATCCAAGCAAATAAGTGGCAATGCAAAAGATACAGCTCCGTTAAAGCTCTCTGATTTGAAACATAAAGGACTGGCACGTGTATTGCTGCAAAGGTTTATACGACAAGAGAGATGCCTACCAAACAACAACCAAGTAGCAATTTACTTTATCTAGCAATGCTATGTTCGATATGTTTTGCTGAAGAGAGTGGATTGGTCAGATTGTCCAGGCACCGCTGGTGTTGGACGTGGACGCATTGCAGAAAAGGTGGCAGCAGGTAGTGCAAATAATCCAATGCCTCCTCGCAAGCGTCCTATTGTTTTACTTCCTGAAGAGACAGAAACACTGACTGAATTAGCCAGCCAAGGACAAGACCTTGCCAGCCAAGGAGAAACATCGGACATGCTTCGTGGTCATATTCTTGAGCTTGAAATAAAGTTAAGTGATGCACAAGCAAGGCTTCAACGATATGAATCGTTGTATGGACCTTTGCCAGATGATACTACCACTTGGCATAAAGATGTTGCTCAACCATCCCCTGAGCTAGGAATTATAGATTTTACCATAGACGAACTTATAGCAAATCTATCAAACTCATAAGTCACTCAGAAGCTTTTTGTAATCTCAAAATTATATCAAACTCTTTTTGATTGAGTAATTTCCCAGAACCTTGTTGTGATTTCAAACCTACATCGACTTTATGTAATTTTTATTTGACAAGATATTATTGGCAGTTTATATTTGAGTGTGAGTGAATATGTGCGTCTGAGAGAGAGAGAGAGAGAGAGAGAGAGAGAGAGAGAGAGAGATGAGAGAGAGAGAGAGAGAGAGAGAGAGAGAGAGAGAGAGAGAGAGACAGAGAGAGAGAGAGAGAGAGAGGTTTTTGATGTGAACGACAACGAGATAACACTTTCTTTCATCATATACAAAAACTTGTTGTGTAAGTATTAAAATGGTACTCTCACAAATCATCTCTATCTTAAAACTGCAACCATAT
The DNA here is from genome assembly GCF_014529385.1 of Adiantum capillus-veneris. Taxonomy (NCBI): domain Eukaryota; kingdom Viridiplantae; phylum Streptophyta; class Polypodiopsida; order Polypodiales; family Pteridaceae; genus Adiantum; species Adiantum capillus-veneris. Next base: position 52,288,649 of record NC_140931.1, read on the forward strand.
CATCTACTTCATCCATATCTGAGCATTCTGAAACTATCTCCCATTCCATATCATCATCATCATCAACTTATGCAAAAATAGCTTCATGCGTTTGGAAGACTCTATATTGCTTTTGAGCGGCTCTAGTTGCAATGTTTTGAGGCTTATAAATAAGTCTCATATTGCAAAAAACATACACCAAATCAATAGCCGTTTAGTATGAAGTCTGTTTCACTTTTTAGTGTGGACAAAGTCGAATGCTGACCAGTTTCGCTCACAACTTCCACTTGATGCAGCTACTGATAAAACTCTAACTGCAATGTGTTGCAACTCCACTTTCTCTCCACCATACTCCTTCCACCATAAAGGTGCACTTGTTTTGCCAATGGCATCTATATGCCACGGATCCTGAAAACATACCAGTTTTGTTGGCATAATCTACTCGCTGATGAAAAGCTATTTTTCCATCTTCGTGCCCTAAGAGTTGGGAGCACACTGTTTTGAAGTCGGACATAACTTCTTTGTTGGCAGATTGCCGATGAATTTGAAACTTAGGATCCAATACAAAAGCCGCACCATGGAATGGCGTATGCAACTGCACCCAACGCTTGTTAACAATTGTAATCATGGTAGCTTTATCCTTTGCACCAAAACTGACATTTTCTCTTAGCTTGCGTATAGCCTCTGACATATACCAGTAGAGCCGACCAAAAATAAAAGAATCTGTGTCAACTGCTCTCAAAAGATCTACAAATGGCTTTGACACAGTTACTATTCTTTCTACATTACGCCAAAAGACTGGCAAGTTTACTATTTGCGCACATTGACCAACTGCTTCCTGATAACTTGGATACTTGCTGAGCCATCCATCCCATCTTCTGTCTGCTAAGGTTTCCATCAATGCAGGCTTCAACTCTTGCAAAGCAGCAAGAACATAGTATGCCGTAGCAAACCTTGTCGTGCAAAATATTTGCAAAGCTTTATTTGGTGACTTGGTTCGAAAAAGAGCATACGAAAAATTTGCTCTCTAATGAATTTCACCACATGATTTGCATCCAATAAAGTTTGCTTCACACATGCCATTTTACCAATATCTTTTAAAAGCAAATTTAAAGTGTGAGCTGCACATGGTACCCAAGAAATCTCGGATACTTGACTTGAATAGCTCTTCTTGCTCCTTTGTAGTTGGCCGCATTATTTGTGACAATAGCAGTCACATTCTTTGGTCCACCTGCCTTTGGAATTGCACGCTCATACACCCCTGCTAGGTAGGTGATAGTCTTCTCTTTCAATGAGTTGTCAATTGCTTCCACGAACATAGCCCCTCTAGGGTTAATAAGCATTACATTGATTAAAGGTTTTTTGTGACAGTTCGTCCATCCATCCAATGCTATGGTGTATCCATATGCTGGAACAAACTCTAGAACTGTGCGTTTGAGAATGGCTTCAGTACTATCTTTGACTTTATCAAGATATTCAGTCGCATCTTGTTATGTTCAGGAAGCACAAATCCTTTTTTGGATGTACTCATCAAAGCATCTTGAAATATTGGATTGCGCATAGCATTGAACGATATGCCATACGCAACAAATTCTTGTGTCCATTTTAAATGCAACTCAAGAAACCATTGTTTACCTAATGCTTCAGGCATTCTCTGTCCATTGGATGACGCTCTGCCGAATTTGCTTGTGCTAGGAACTCCTCTTGATGTAGAAGCATGTCCATGAAGAGGGTTCAATTGAGAACTTTGATCGTTTACTTGAGTGGTACACACCTCTTCTATTGCCTCATTGCATACAGATGGTTCAATATTCGCATGAATATCTTTAGAAACATCACCTTTATGTTTAGATGCAAGAATCAACTTTACTTTGCGAGAATACATGGCAAATTTTTCATGAATATCTTTTGGTGGTGCCCCACACTTTTCAACATTGCCAGGGACTTTAAATAAATGCTCTTTAATTTGTTGTTACCATTAACTACAACTCTCTGGCCAGCTTTCAACTCATGCACATAACTCCACTCTTGTCCTTTCACCATGATGCACAAAAGAAATTTGCTAGTAAAAACAAAGTCAATGATCATTTTCATAATCAAAATCCATTAAAACATTAAATTAATTTAAACTAACAATGATTGAACGAAATTAAAATAATTAAAAACAATGATTGAACAAAAATACAATACCATTGGATTACATATAAATTGCATCGATTTATCTAAAGTGCAAGCTTGTAGCTTTAACACATTACGATAATCAATAATTACAATTAAATCAAGTATTAAAATGATTATCATTATAAATTGCTATACATACAAGAGCTATAAGTGACATTTTAAATGTCAAAATGATAATCACTTACAATACTTGATAATTATCGTATCTATGTAAAGTGCGAACAAAAAGTTCTTACACTTTACCATAGATTTTTAAGCGATTATCTATCTACAATGCGAACATGTGTATGCTCTCACAGAGTACGGTAGATTTTGCAGTCCAAATAAAGATAAGAGCTAGAATATCAATATTTTTGGACATGTTTTTCCTAAATTTTTACTCTAGTGAGAGCATAGCAGTGTGAATAGCTCTACACAAAACGTAAAATTATAATTTTGTTTCATTATATTCATTTTGAAGTGAGAGAAAATCTCTACACATCAAAATCGAACATTAAATTACATAAAATTAATTTTTATGTAATTATTTTTTAAACTAATTATCTCATGTGAGAGTACACTCTACACACAACGATAATATCTTACTTTTTTTTTAGTAGTCACTTTCAAGTGTCAATTAATTGAACACATTGACAAGTGATTCTTATAATTACAGTTTGTATCAGGTGAGAGATTAAACTCTTCACAAATACAAACTTTCAACTATTTACTAAGTTTTTCAAAACAAATTCATATATTTGAATCACAAAACTTAAAATTCTATTGAATTTTATTTTTTATTAAATTCAAATTGTTTTATTTTTTCACAAATTACTTTTTTGATCGTTTGGTGAGAGTACTCACATGGAAAACACTGACTGTGAAAGCTGGTGTGAGGCCTGTCGCGTGCTGCTATATATACTAACATATTTGATCATTATAATTTTTGATCGAAAATAATTTCGATTGAAAAATTAAGAAGTTATACGATTAGCCGTTTATGCTAATGTGGCACAATATAATACAGCCGTTGTCAGGAGTTTTTTGGAGCAAGGGATTGCGCATATGTACATATACATGCATGGTGCATCAAATAAAGGATTGTCCATTTTCCTTAGCCAGGTGGTTATGTGGGGCCCACACGTGTACAGGTAGGACAGCATGTACATAGTGCAACGATTTTCACTATTACCAGTACCAGTGTGTTTTTATACAATAATGAGAAGTGGTAGCGCGTAAAAAACTTCTCGAGGAAGCTATCCACGGGCCGACGACGTGAGGTCAGCAGGTGCGTCAGATGGCATCTAGTGGCGTCAGGAGGGCGAACGAGGTCAATATTTGTCACGCAGATGAGGACGGACACAACGTGGGTGTTTTCTGGTGAGAGTTTGCAGAAAGAGTCATCATTAGGACCAATTTTTGGGCCACTTCACTACGTGGTGGCGAGATGCATTATTGGAAAAAAGCTGAGTGCCAGGTGTGCGAATGATGCAAAAAGGTGACAACTATGCACTGCGAGGTCAGTTTTTGGCCTGTTCGGGGTCCGTTTGAGGTCATCTAAAAGGCCAAGGGTGCCCAACTAATAAAGCTAAGTGTGGGAACTGAAAAAACAGAGAGAAGACCAGAAAAAATGTGGAGAAGAGAGGAGGAACAGCCGCAGGTGTGTTTTTGCCCATTTTGGAGCCTGTTTTGGCCGTAAACTGCTCATCCGAGGTCAGATTTGAGCACTTTGAAATTGTAGACTGGGGTTTTGGGCCATTCCGGACGCGATGGCGCTGTCCATTTTGCCAAATTCCTCACTCTTTTCCTGCTGTTTTTCTGTGTAAGTTTCTCCTATGAGCGAAGTTTCTGCTCCAGTTTGTGATTGTATCTGGTATCTTTTACCCATATTGTGTGAGCTATTTGCCCCATTGGTGTTGGCCCAAGCTCATTTGTATCTAAACATCAGAAATTCTCCTCTGTTGAGATGAGTTTTTTGAGTGTGTGTGTGTGTGTGTGTGTGTGTGGAGTGGGCAAGTGGATAGTCTCTCTCCTCTCACTCCAGAGGTGTGTTCCCTGTCTCGGCCAGGTGTGTTGTGTAAGCCGAGTGGTGCCCCATAGTGTGTGTGTGTATCTTCCCAAGAGTGTGTGTCGGGTCGTTATAGAGGCGCTGTGTGTGTTTTCATCCCGCTCACATTCTTTTGGCGCCCCCACGGAGGATCTTCTTCGAGTACCTTCTGCTTCGAGCTTCGAGCTTCGAGCTTCGGGATTACAGATTACAGATTACAGGTTACAGGTTGCAGGTTGCAGATTACAGGTTACAGGGACATGTACAAGTACAGGTGATTCACACAGGTACAGGTAGCTGGAGTACAGTGATATACTAGCAGTGATGTCACTTGCAGTTGTTGTGGGAATGCATCACTTGGCGCCTATTTGAGCGCATTGTCTGCTGGATTGTACGTTACTTGTGGAAACTGCCATTGTACGCATTTGTGGAGCCATACTTGGTTGTATTTGGCAGTCCCAGCCATTTCTGAGACTTGGTCTGGAAGATAGTCATTTCTGAGACTTGCTTATATGCGATTTGCATTAGCCTTCGTGTGAGGGTCGATAGCGTGAGGTTTTTATTGAGCTGGGGGATTCTCAAATGTGGAGATCCTTTCGGTGATACAGGTAGCTGGAGCACCCTTTTTGTGACCTCGCCATAGGCTATGTACTAGTGAGTCCTACTTGATGCTTGGGTTCTATTGTTGACAATTTATGCATATATATACAGTCTATATTTTGGGTTCCTACTGCTCTACTTCTGGGGAAACTCTGTCGAAATTTTCCCAAGTTATGATGGCTGGTCTTTTGGTATTTTGATCCATTTATGCTGTTATGCTGCTGAAATTCTGGCAAAATCAGAGGTTGAGTCAGGTGTGCCTTCTTGGGAGCTTCATGGTTGGCTTTAATGGATGATCAAAATGGCCCTCAGTTCACTCCTTTTCATTTAACTCAAAGAATTCAGATTAATGTTCATGTGTCCAGGAAGATCTTTTTCCAGCAGCGCATAGTCTTTATGTTTGGGCCAAGAAGATTGAGAGAGATCCTGGAATGTCCTTTGCCTGTTGTAATTCCGATGATCAACTATGAAAACTCATTTGATGTGCATGTGTTTGTTCTCATCTAAAGCTGAGCTCCATTGAAGTTTCTGGGGATTGGGTAGTGAAAAGTTTTGGGTTCTTGCACGTGTGTTTGAAGGGGTTCTCTAACCATGGCTTTCTCTTATCCGGAGTTTCATTGAAGAAGTGATGAAGATGTGGAGGACTTTTTGGAAAAGATGGAGGTTGCCTGCATTAGCAACCAGATTCATGACCCTACGCAAATGTTACGCCTTCTCCAAATTTGTTTGAAGAGTGATGCACGAGCTTGGTCCAAAGCATTTGAAGAGGAGTTGTGTATGGCTAATCCACCTATAAGATTGAGTTGGGACAATCTAAGGCATGGATTGGAAGTGGAGTTTGTGAAGATAGAAGATCCTGACAAAGTGTGGCAAGAAGTACAGGCTTTGGTACAAAAGGAAGGTGAGCCAGTAGATGTGTACATACGAAAGTTTTCATTGGCATGGGAGCGAATGTGCAAGGCTTTAGCACCACAAGTACCCCCGCCTGACATGATGAAGAAGGACAGGTTCTTGGCTGGTCTTTGGGAGAATATACGTTGGAGAGTAGAGCTAAAGAAGCCTAGGACATATGAAGATGCACTAGAGGTAGCAAGGAACAAAGAGTGGAAGCTGAGAAAAATGAGCCAGTTAGGGGTGGAGTCTTTGCCCATGAGGTCTGAATTTCAGCCTATGGACTCTTTACAAGGTCGTATGTCAGGGGTTCATCATGAACCAGTGGTTCCTGTTACTACTCAGGTTATGCCAGCTGTGGTCACTACAGCAGTGCAAGATGATGGCCTAAGGCAAGACATGAGGCAAGTGGTTGATTTGATGAAGAATCTCAGCCTAAACATGCTAGGTCAAGTGGGAAATAATCGAGGTCGAGGGCGGTTTGCAAATCATCTAGGAGGTGAAGAAAGACCTAGGAATGGTGCTGGACAAAGCAATGGTAGGTTTTGGAGGCAGACGCCCACATGTTATAATTGTGGAGAGTTGGGTCACATCAGCCCGCAATGTGATAAGCCACCAAGGATGGGGGGAGACATGTATCCATTGCCAAGACAGGTGCTAACTAGGTCAAATGATTATGGCATCGAAATTAAGGGAGACGAAGGAACCAGTGGACTGACCCAGGAGGAAAAGGGAAAGACAAAAGTGCTAAGTGTAGTCACCTTGGAGAAGGCATCAAATCTAGAGGATACATTAGTGATGCCTATTGGGAAGAGGACCACAGAGGATAAGGAAGGAAGAAGTGCCCCAGGTCCTAGTAAGAAGAAAGGAAAGAGCCATGAAGGCGAGGATGTCAAGGCCAAGAGGAAAAGGAGAGCTCGTCGAAAGTTTCATGTTTCAGATTTTCCACTAGGGGATGGGCAATTAAGTTATGACTTGAGGGAGGATCTGACGAGCAGGAAGGCAGATGTTACTTTTGGGCAGCTTATAGAGATGGTGCCTAAGCTAAAGCGACAGTGGAAGAGGATGGTTAACCCAATGGAGAAAGAGCCAGAGAGAGGTTCAGTGAAGGTGTTGGCAATGGCTGAGCTACCAGACATTTGTCCAATAGTAGATGTGTGGCATAAAAGGAAAAATTTGGGACAAGGTTATGTGGATGGCGGAGCCCAAATATGTGTCATAACACACTCATGCGTTGAGAAGATGGGTCTCACAGTGGCTGGGGTGTCAGACTTCCGGATCAAATTGGCAAATCATCAAAAAGTAAAATGCTTGGGTGTTGTAAAGAGCTTAGAAGTGGAGGCATATGATGCAAAGGCAGTGGTTGACTTTCATGTGATGCCAGCAGGGTTGGGAGCATATCCTATTATACTGGGCAGACCATGGTTACGTGCAGTGGGAGCTGTTCAAGATTGGCGACATGGTACGATTAGCCTCTATGGAAAGACAGGTACCAAGAAGCTTTATAATATGGACACAAGGAAATGATTAGAGGAGCTTTATGAAGATGAGGATGAATCTAGTGATGAAGACTCTTCCACGGTGACAGATGAGGACAGTGATAGCACTACCAGGAGTGATGAGGATGCTGATGTTGCATTTATTTTGATGGACAAAGAAATCCAGGAGATTGGCTTAGTTGCATTTGCGAATGAGGTTGAAGATGAAAGTGAAGGGCCTTATGAAGTGATTGAAGGGCTGATGCAAACCAAGGTTGAGTTGTCAAAGAAGCAGAAATTAATGACGCAAATGATTAGTGGAGACCTCTCAGCTATGGAGAAGGGCATATATTTGCACATGCTCGCTAGTTTTCCTGATTTGTTCATTACTTCATATGAAGAGATCAGAGGTTTCAAGGGCAAAGAGATGCATATAGAGCTGAAAGAGGGTGCTAAGACAGTGCGGCAAAGGCTAAGAAGGATGGGTCAAGAGCAAATGGAAGCCTTGCGGGAAGAGGTGGACAAGTTATCGAAGGCAAGGTTCATAGTCCCAGTGGAGACCACAGAATGGGTGAGTCCAGTAATAGTCAGCCCAAAGAAGATGGGAAGTGGAGGATTTGTGTGGATTTTAAACCCTTAAATGCAACCACTAAGAATAACCCATATGCTCTCCCATTCATCGATCAGATCTTCGATTCAGTGGCAGGTTATCAGAAGTATAGTGTGTGTGATGGTTTTTCAGGCTATTTTCAATTGAAGATTTCTTTTAAATACCGAACAAGACAACTTTCATTATGCCATGGGGCTGTTATTGCTACACGGCATTGCCATTTGGGTTGTCAAATGGACCCATCCTTCTATCAAGAGAGAGCAAATTGGGTATTTGGAACCATTCATTGGTAGTTGTGTTAAAGCTTTTATGGATGACTTTGTGTCTACAGCAGTAGGGCTGAACACCATGAGAAGTTGCAAATGGTATTGGCTCGATATGATGAATGTGGAGGACAACTAAATCTACAAAAATGTCATCTAACACAGCCAAGGGTGAAGTTATTGGGCCATATGGTGTCAGAAAATGGCATTGAGGCTGATCCAGACAAGGTTAAGTCTATTATTCTTCTTCCATCACCTACGAGTACGAAGCAATTGGCAACCTTTATACACAAAGTGAAGTACATGGCAAGGTTTATTCCATTGTCGTCTCAGATTCTTTATCCATTACAGCAAGTGGCAAAGCATGATCCATTGCAATGGGATGACAAGTGTGAAGAAGTGTTTCAAGAGGTGAAAGAGGTGTTAGGGGGTTTGTCAGCCATGCAGGCTCCTGATTGGGAGAAAGTTTTTTATGTAAATCCATCAGTAGGGGATGATGCCATTGGAGCTATGCTATTGCAAAAGGGGAAGGGCAGCCATTATATGAGGCCAGTGTATTGTGCAAGCCGAGTGAAGTTGGTAGCGGAGAGAAAGTTATCGGAAGTAGAGCTAGTGATGGCCAGTGTAATATTTTCTTGTCGACGATTTCGTCATTACTTGCTACCACGGCCTTTTGTTTTCTTGACGAGTTATGCCTTTTTGCCACAGTTAATTAATGGTATTAACATGTCAAATGTGGTGAAGAAATGGGTAATTGAGCTGCAAGAGTTTGAGTTCTCTTTTCTAGTGGAAGATAGTACAAGGGCTACCCTAGCTGATTTGTTGACCTACAAGGAGAATCCCCTTATTGTTAAGGAAGAGGTGGTGAGAAAGGTAGTTGAAGAAGTGCCACAGATCAGCAATGCACATGTGTTGTTCTTTGATGGTTCATACAGAAAGAGCCATGATGCAGCTTCAGGGGGTATAGCACTTTATGATCCAGAGGGGAAGCTAGTATGCAAGAGAGGGTTCAAATTGGATGCGCATAGTAACAATGAGGCTGAATATGCTACATTGGAAGCTGGATTACACATTTGTTTGAAGAATGGGGTTCGAAGGTTGAGCATAAAAGGTGATGCCTTGTTAGTGGTGAAGTAAGTGATGGGTGTGTGGAAGAGTAAGAACACCTCATTGAAGGAAATGTGCTTCAGAATTAAAGGCCTGTTAAAAAAGTTTGAAGCATGGAGCATCAGACACATTGAACGTGCTCTAAATGGAGAGGCACATGAAGCAGCTCAAGGCATGATTGGGGAGCTATTTGTGTTGAGGACCACTTTACCTCTTTATCATGGCCAGGAAAGTTTGGCTCAAGAAGAGGAGTTTTTGCTAACATGAATCATTCCAAAGGAGATTCAGAAGTCTAAGAAGTATGGCTTTGTGCGTAGAGCATACAGGTACAAATTGATTGGTGATGTCTTATACATGAAAGGGGCTGATCTCGTGTTGAGACGTGTACCTTGGCGGGAGGAGCTTTACAGAGTGTTGGAAGAGAATCATGAAGGCGCATGTGGTGGCCATTTTGCTCTAAAGATCACCTTGCATAAGGTTTTGCAAGAGGGGTATGTATGGCCTAGTTTGCACAAGGATGTTCACCATTGGTGTAGGTCTTGCAATAGGTGTCAAGCATTTGGGAAGAGAGTGTTGAAGCCAGAGCTACGAAAAACCATTATGGCGTTTGATGTGTTTGAAAAGTGGGGAATTGATGCAATAGGCCCGTTACCTATCACAAGCAGGGGCAAAAGCTATATTTTGACGGCAGTGGACTATCTTTCTAGATGGGCAGAGGCTATAGCAGTAAAACAGATCATTGCAAAGGATGTGGCAAAATTTGTGTATGATGAAATATGTTGCAAGTTTGGGGTGCCATTAGAGCTACTTTCAGATAAGGGGCCAGGATTTAGAGCTAAACTGCTAGACTTCTTATGCACAAAGATGAAGATTAAGCACCAGCATACCACTCCTTATTACCCACAGTGTAATGGCTTGAATGAAAGATTCAATGGTGAGTTGGTACAAATTCTTTCTAAAGTGACAGAGCACCAAGGAAAGAATTGGGATTTGGAATTGCCTAGTGCATTATGGGCTTACTGTACTTCGGTGAAGACAGGTACAGGGTTTACTCCATTTCATTTGGTGTATGGAAAGGAAGCACTATTGCCTGTGGAAGTAGAGTTGCCTGCGGTCAAGATGTTAGAGAAGTTGCTTGGGCCGCCTAGTGATGCATTCAAAGAGAGGCTCTTGCAGTTACAAGAGGTCCAGTTGGATAGGATGAGCGCATTGGAGCATTATGGGCAGATGCAGGATAAGACTTTGGCAAAGATAAATGAAAAGGTCAAAAGTACGGGTATCTAAAGGATCGTCCATTTTCCTTAGCCAGGTGTTTATGTGGGGCCCACACGTGTACAGGTAGGACAGCATGTACATAGTGCAGCGATTTTCACTATTACCAGTACCAGTGTGTTTTTTATACAATAATGAGAAGTTGGTAGCGCGTAAAACTTCTCGAGGAAGCTATCCACGGGCCGACGACGTGAGGTCAGCAGGTGCGTCAGATGGCATCTAGTGGCGTCAGGAGGGCGAACGAGGTCAATATTTGCACGCAGATGAGGACGGACACAACGTGGGTGTTTTCTGGTGAGAGTTATGCAGAAAGGATCATTAGGACCACTTTTTGGGGCACTTCACGTGGTGGCGAGATGCATTATATGGAAAAAAGCTGAGTGCCAGGTGTGCGAATGATGCAAAAAGGTGACAACTATGCACTGCGAGGTCAGTTTTTGGCCTGTTCGGGGTCCGTTTGAGGTCATCTAAAAGGCCAAGAGTGCCCAACTAATAAAGCTAAGTGTGGGAACTGAAAAAACAGAGAGAAGACCAGAAAAAAATGTGAGAGAAGAGAGAGGAGGAACAGCGCAGGTGTGTTTTTGCCCACTTTGGAGCCTGTTTTGGCCGTAAACTGCTCATCGAGGTCAGATTTGAGCCCTTTGAAAGTGTAGATTGGGGTTTTGGGCATTCCGGACGCATGGCGCTGTCCATTTTTGCCAAATTCCTCATCTTTTCCTACTGTTTTTCTGTGTAAGTTTCTCCTATGAGCGAAGTTTTCTCCAGTTTGTGATTGTATCTGGTATCTTTTACCCATATTGTGTGAGCTATTTGCCCCATTGGTGTTGGCCAAGCTCATTTGTATCTAAACATCAAAATTCTCCTCTGTTGAGCTGAGTTTTTTAGTGTGTGTGTGTGTGTGTGTGTGTGTGTGGAGTGGGCAAGTGGTAGTCTCTCTCTCTCACTCCAGAGGTGTGTTCCCTGTCTCGGCCAGGTGTGTTGTGTAAGCCGAGTGGTGCCCCATAGTGTTGTGTGTATCTTCCAAGAGTGTGTGTCGGGTCGTTATAGAGGCGCTGTGTGTGTTTTCATCCCGCTCACACCGTTTATGGCGATTAGCCGTGTATGCCGATGTGGTACCGTACAATACGGCCGTATAATTTAGATAAACGAATAATACACCCATTATTTTGCATAATATACGTCTCCCGAATAGAGAATAATGCAACTTAGAACTTCATCGACCACATGCACAAGTACACGCATTTGGATGGTAAGAATGTTTGTTGGAAAGTACTTCTCCACCATGCACACTGCTTCAACAATATTTAAGCGTGCTGCATCAAAGTTGTCTTCTCTTATCTCTTTTGAACTGATCCAGCATACCAACTCACTGATTTTGTAGATTGTTCATCTAATGTCATCTATCAAACAACCCTTCATGAAAATTGGTAAGATGAACTGTAAAAATTTGTGCCAATCATGGGACTTAAGACCACTGAGATTGTCATCTCTCGTAAAAGCCGTTTTCAAACATCGTGTGTAACCTGTGGGAGTCTTGAATGAAGATATAGCTTTCTTCACTTGTTGCTCTTCTGTGTGACTCAGAACCCATGGACCTTTTGGTATAGTTCCATTGGTTTAAGTTGAGGCCACATCTTTGGCATTCGACCCACAACTTGCAGGTCATCTCTTTGGGCCTTGCTCTCCCTTTTTCCAGTGATGGTCTTTTAGATTATCTCCCCCACATTCTTGAAGATGTGCATTGGGTCGAGCACATGATTAATCAGTAGGTCACTCCAATACGGGAGATCATGAAAAATAGAAAGTCTTTTCATTCCAGGTGGCATCCAATCTCCCCTCTCTAGCCATATGTTTTTCCAATTGCTCGCTTTGAGTGGATGCATATCATGTTTGCATATGTTTGGTCCATGTAGCTCATTTCCTTCAGGCAAAAATCTACCATGCTCCTCGTAAACTTTCTTGGTCAAATGCTTAGAGCGGCAGAAGCCAAGTCGAGGACCACATTTTTGGACATGCATGATTGCCCGAGTAACTCAAGTCTGAAACATCACATATTAATATTTAGATATAGCCATGAACCATATGCGTGTGAGGGTTTAAAGGCACTTATCTGAGCACTCACCGAATCGTGGCCAATCGTGCATGGTCCACATGAGAATGCCTTGCACATGTACATTCCGTCGTTTGATTGGTTGGGACATATCAACCACATCGATTCCTGTCCACAAGATTTGGAGCTCTTCTATAAGTGGTGCTAGATAGACGTCCATGTTCTTTGCTTTGTACTTTCTTGGGACGATCAATGACAACAACAGATGGCATTTCTTGATAGCGAGCCATGGTGGAAGATTATAATTAACCAGAAAAATAGGCCACGTGCTCTATGACGAACTCCGTAATCCAAATGGGTTTACTCCATCCATTGCCATACCAAAGCGGATACATCGAGGCTCGTTCTTAAATGTAGGCCAAATTTTCTCTATGTGCTTCCATGCAGGAGAGTCAACAAGTACCCACATAACATCATCTCTTGATCTAGTACTTGAGTGCCATGTCATCAAAGCAGCTATGGACTTGCACCTGAACATGCTCTTTATTCTTGGAACAATAAGAAAGTGTCGAAAAAACCTTTGCTGGGATAAATTTTCCATTGTGTCCTCCCTGTACATGTTTGATCCACAATTGGAACACTGTTCTAGGCTTGTATACTCATTTGCGAAAAAGTATACAATCATTAGGACATGCATGTATTTTTTTATAAACAAGCCCAAATTAGTAAGAAGCTTTTAGTGGCTGGACGGTAGGGGCATGTGATTCCCTTCTGGCAAGATTTTGCCCTCATTCCATGCAAATTGAAGGACATGAACAATCAGTCTTTATCACTTTATATGAACTGTAATCTAACTTTTGCCATGTCTTAGGATAAATGATGTTTACCTAAAAAGCCTCTCTGTGACTGAGGCGTCAGACAGACTACAAATTAAGCATTGCCAATGCGGTACGGAGAACTCATATTTTTGCACCAGTGTAGAGTGGCATGCATGCAAGACTTTCTCATCTCGCTCCTCATTGTTGCTATCATGCCGTTGATATGAACAGATGACTGAGGTTGGTCCATAGTACTACGTTTAATGTTGTCGCCTTTTATGCTAGAATCCATGTCAAAGAATGCGTCCAACATCTGCTCCATCTCTACTTCTTGAAATGCCGCTTCAGGTATTGCTTGGGAGGACTCAATCGATGGCTGCTCATTTGAAAATCGTCTTCTCTGGATGAAGTTGGAGCAATATCTACTTGCAGACTTTGACCTTCAATCTCTAGACCATGAGATCGATAACGCAGGTCTTGTACTTTCTCTATCGGAAAGAGACTGTGATTGCGTATGTGTTGGTCGTAGATTTTTCATTTTTGAAAGATCTGATGCTTGCAATGCGCACAAGGGCACGCCATCCTATCGTCCATACTTTATCTATCAATGAGCAACAAATAATTAAAACACTCTAGTTGTTATAACTACAAGCTTTAACAACCTCACATTCTCTAGCCAGGCCTGATCCCGCACACCTCGGTTTAGAGGTGCACGGAGATTAGGACCACAGGTTAATAATCTCGTCTTTATTGGTCAATGACTTATATTAAAGTTCTTGAAGTCTGTGTGCACTTTTGAGGTCCGATTGAATTTTTTCAACTATTTTCTACTAGCTCTAACAACCTTACATTCTCTAGCGGGTTCGATCCCGCACACCTCGGTCTAGAGGTGCACGGAGATTAGGATACACAGGGTAATAATCTTGTCTTTATTGGTCAATGACTATATATAAAGGTTCTTTCAGTCTGTGTGCACTTTTGAAGTCCAATTGCGTTTTTTCTACTATTAATTTGACGCCAGCTCTAACCTAACCTATAATCTAACCTATAATCTAACCTAACCTATAGCATAACCCTAACCTAAATTAATGTAACCTAACTTATAACCTAAACCTAACCTATAACCTAGCCTAACTGAAGTCCGTTTGCGTTTTTAGAAGTACAAGAGTCATCCTCGAAGTTCGATTGCGTTTTTTCTACTATTAATTTGACGATAGCTCTAACCTAACCTATAATCGTTATGCGTAACCTATACTCTAACCTAACATAAAACCTATACTTAACTTAACTTAATGTATATAACCTAATTAACTTATTAACATATACCTAACCTATAACCTAACCTAACCGAAGTCCGTTTGTATTTTTAGAAGTACACGAGTCATCCTCGAAGTTCGATTGCGTTTTTACTACTATTAATTTGACACTAGGCTCTAACCTAACCTGTAATCATTATGCCTAACCCTATAATATAATCTAACCAAAGTAAAACCTATACCTAACCTAACTTAAGATAACCTATCTTATAACATCTACCTAACCTAACCGAAGTCCGTTTGCGTTTTTAGAAAAACACGAGTCACTTCGAAGTCCGATTTCATTTTTTGAAGTACAGCGTCATATCAAAGCCCGTTTATATCTTCTCGACTATTATGCCGTCAATAGCTCTAACCTAGCCTAGCACATAACCTAAACCTAACATACTACCTAACATAAAAAAACAACACAATGGTGAGGCGTTTTAGCAAAATGACAAGCCTAGATCTTGCCCACAATGCATATGCGATGTGGGTAAGCTCTATGGCTTGCCAATTTGGCAAATGGATCACCATTGTGTTGTTTTTAGAGTTGCGAAGCGATTTTATGGCCTGAAAATCGCTCGCAGACATATAGACAACACCATGGCGAGCCGTTGGCAATATGGCAAACCATAGAGCTTGCCCACAATGCATACGCCTTGTGAGCAAGCTTTATGGCTTTCGTATTGCCAAACGGGTTGCCATTGTGTTGTTTTTAGGGGCACGAGGTAATTTTAGCGGTTGAAAATTGCTCGCAAACATATAGACAACACCATGGCGAGCCGTTTGGCAATACGACAAGCCATAAAGCTTGCCCACAATGCATATGCATTGTAAGCAAGATCATGGCTTGCCGTTGAGTGGCATAAAATGGTAACCATCTTTTTGCAACATTTGTCAGCCTACTCAACGTCCTCTTCCTCATATGTGTATATATTTTTCTACGCTATCAAGTTATCTAGAGTAAATTCCCCCTCTTCGTTGAACCTTTGTGGCGACACATACATTATACTCTTCCAAAAAATGTCACCTTAGTCATATATTTATATTACCCACCTTTTCTTTTTTTGCTTTGTAAATAGAATAAGCATACAATAACCAACTATATACCCCCAAACCTTCTTACCTCTTGTGAATTAGTAGTAGAAAAATAATATATCCATCTTCCACCCCATATAGATAAATTCCCATGGAAATCAACTCTCCACTTGTCTTTACAAAGATTGTGGTCCTCTCTACAAGCCTTCTATGCCCCTTACATAGGTGGCCCAATATCTCTTAAGAATATACATATAGTTTCTCTCCTTTCAAAAAGACTCCAATTGTATATTCTTTTCACAATAATAATATTGGGCCCTCCTCTATTTGTTTAAGCATCATAGCCTTTTGAAAAAGCATGATTCCCCTTGGATGCATACAAGCAAAGGGCCCATACAAGAAGACTTGGAAGCAAAAGGTTCCCTAGCCTAGTGTGGACCTTCCAAACCAAATTCCTTGGTGCATGGGCGTGAAGAATAGTCCAAATTCATATCAAACATGTTGAGAAGGTCAATTTTTCTTTTGAAGCATGTCATTCCGAGCTACAGGTAAAAAGTTTATGGTCAAAATAGTATAAAATCTGTCAGATTCGCAGCAAAAGGGAACTGTAAATCAAGTAAATCAAGAGGGTGAGATCTTATTTTCCCCTACTCATCTTCTAGAAGAGCAATGAGTGTTCAAGGTCACTTGCATGTGATGGACCAACCTAAAGATGCTTTCTAAATGCCAAGACAGACAAGTTAAGATACCCCGCAGGAGCCACCCGTAGGGCCTCATGGCGGGGCCCACCTACATTATGCACCCCTATGGAGCCTTCACGGTCTAAAATGATATTTTTGGTGAATAAATAGTCCCTTTTATGTCGATATTCAATGAGTGGTCAAAGGACACTTAATTAGGTCTAATCACTTACTCTAATTAAGTGTAGCATAATCCACTCCTACACAACTATAAATAGCCCCCCTTGGAGAGACTCAATGACACACACCTATATTTTCAACTTCATGTTGTTTCTTGATCAATAGTAGAGAAAACCCCAACTCTCCCTCTTTCACATCCTCCCTCCTAAAACCCTCTTTTGGAGGAAGTGCAACTCTATTCTCCACTCTTTCCATTTTACAATCTCTTACTCCATCAACCCAATAAATCATTTGTAGCACCTCAATAACTTGTAAATACATCATGATATCTCTCATGGTTATGTTAATGATCATGAAATCATCTTCAAAACTTTCAAGTGTCGCAATTTGTGATGGTTAGCCAGCGTCTGTCCTCCCCTTAAAAGGTGTGCGAGAAATCAAGTAAGTGTTCTATTCTCAATTTACCATTGGTTTGTTTCTCCACACTTATTCAATTGGTCTAAAGAAATTTCTCACTCCAACTCTCTTTTGCTTCATTACATATGCATGTGGCTACCTCTCATGGTGATTTTATTTGTGTCACGGCATTACATAGATGGAGATGAGCTCTCTATGCAAAGTGTGTTAGTTTGATGTAAGTGATTCTCTTGTGTGTTTGAGAGGCAAGTCTTGTGCGCATGATTTTTTGATGAGTGATTGAGAGAGGAAGAGTTTGGATGTATTATGGGTATTCTTATGGGGAGAAGGTGAATGCTATTCCACAATTGCATATTTCATTTTGATGCACGGCATTGGGTTGCATAATCGTTGATGGTGTTCAAGTGTCCAAAGTGTATATAGAGTAAGGGGGTTTTCAAAGTGTGTTGCTTGAGTGGGTGAGTCCAAGTGTTATTTTGATTGGTTTCCTTCTCACTCCCAAAAGAAGGTGGTGCCCCAAGTAGTGTGCGTACCTCTTTACGAACATTTTGTGAGGGTAGGCCATTGGTTTGGGTTTAGAGGCCCCATTTCAAAAAGCTCGCCCTCACCGTATTGCCAAATGGCTCGCCATGGTGCTATTTTAGGACTTGAAATTGCTCGCGGACATATAAAACAACACAATGGCAAGCCGTTGGCAATACGAAAAGCCATAGAGCTTGCACAATGCAAATGTGTTGTGTGTAAGCTTTATGGATTGCCGTATTGACGAGCGAATGCCATTGTGTTGTTTTTAATATGCGCTGTGGGTAAGCTCTATAGATTTCCGTATTGTCGAATGTAGCTTAACCTAACTTAACCTAATGTAGCTTTACCTAACCTAACGTAACTGAACCTAACCTAACATATAAGATAAGCTAACTTAACTTAACGTAACTTAACCTATATAACTTAACGTAACGTAGCTTAACTTAACATAACCTAACTTCATCTAACTTAACTTATAACTTAAACTTAACCTAAAACATAAACCCCATCAACTACATAATTTGAAAAACGACATAATTCAATAGAAAATTTCTACAAAACAAGATTTTTTCATAAACTTAAACAAATTTTTCCATAATTTATAATGAAATTTCACATAAGAAATCCTAATTTCTTTTAAAGCATTAATGAAAGTTTAAAGCATGAAATTTTCTTCTTTTAATATACAAAGTAATTTAAATAAACTTAATATGCATTTAAAGGTTTTGAGCACTCACATTAGTACTATTTGAGCAATGAAAGTTGTCGCCTACGTCCTAGAACCTCAAAAACGCAGCAAAACACAAACACCAATAACACAAACACAAACAAGTAAACACCAAACACAAACTCAAAACGCAGACACAAACACAAACACAAACACAAACAAACAACACAACAAACACAAACACAACACAAAACAAATCCTAAACCCTAAATCTACAAGTAAACATGAAAATAATCTTACCTTAGTGTTATGTGCTAACCCACAAGCAAGATTAGCACCTCCGATGGTGTGTATCGCAGCAGATCTGTGAGAGAGGGTGAAGAGGAGAGCTCGAGATGTGGTACAAGAATTAGGAGAAATGCGCAAAGAAAGCCCGCGGTTTCGGTTTTTGTAGGTACCGATGGTACAGCTACCGGTATAGACGTCGGAATAGTCAACGGAAGGGGGTGTCGGAATGCGCATTTGCACTAGAGTCGGGAAGACCTGCCGAAATAGGCGTCAAAATTTTGAAAATGAAATTTAAAAAAAAAACCTTGGCTCCCTCCATAAATACACACACATATATCGACACCCGCCAGTGACGCGGATAATGTGGCACCGAAATTCAAGTGATCTCTTATAGTGACACCTTAATCTTGTCAATTTTCTAGTTTGGCATTGCTGTTTTATGTTTGCTGCCTTCATGTGTTGCAACAATCTGGGTCCTAATTTATTAGATCATCACATGCATTGGCATAGTGTGGCTGTGATGGTATTTTACAAGCTTTTGAAGCTATTAGCAATATGATCTCATGAAGAGGGATTGCATATGAGTGACTCCATCTTGCAACATTCTTCTTGCTATCCAGGATGTTGTATGTGTTGGAGTGCACTGACTGCACAATATGCCCAACATGCCCAACATGGTTGGATGCTAAATGAAGTCCGTTCCTCAAATGCAATCACCTTTGCAATATGCGCCTTGAAGATTGTTGGCATTGGGCAAGACATTACATGGACAAGAAAATTTGGTGAGAATGCTAGTTGCGGGGCTATTGCGTATAGTTGCTTGGCATTGCTTTTGATCGACATGCATGCCAAGAGAGAGAGAGAGAGAGAGAGAGAGAGAGAGAGAGAGAGAGAGAGAGAGAGATCTGTAGCAGATACCTTACCTTGCGCTCCTTGCTCGCTCAAGTCTCCAGCTTGCACAGTGCAAAGCTTTCTTTTTACAAGCGCTAGTTTTATTACAAGCATGCAACATATATGGCTCAAAAGGAACGCACGAAAGGCATGCCGTGCCAACAAAAGCATGCATCAGTAATGGATATAGAGCTCGTTGGTGGTTTTAGTTTTAGAGCTAATGTAGGATGTATTTTACACCAAGACAATCGTTGTAAGGTTTGCCTTTTCTCTAAGATTCGATATCTGAGCTCTACATTTAGACTTAAGTTTTGGTATTCCACGTTGAATGTTAGAATGCAATTGCGATATCAAGATGAAAAATCTGCAAGCATTTAAGCCTATCATGCCATGAACAAGAACACACCAAATCCATTTTGGAAGGAGAATCTTTCGTTTGGAATTGATGAATCATTTGATGAACAAAATGTTGTTCATTGTCAAAATGAATGGTGGAAGACTCAATATAGATAAGGATGGTCATTATAGTAGTCATGAGCTATTGCCAGAAGTCAGAGAAGA
Organism: Adiantum capillus-veneris; assembly: GCF_014529385.1. Taxonomy (NCBI): domain Eukaryota; kingdom Viridiplantae; phylum Streptophyta; class Polypodiopsida; order Polypodiales; family Pteridaceae; genus Adiantum; species Adiantum capillus-veneris. The sequence goes on from NC_140931.1 coordinate 52,308,469, forward strand.
TATGACAAGATGGTTATCACAACAGAAATGACTTGTTGGCAGAAATCAGAGAAGATATAATGATGGAGTTTGCAGCGAATATGATTGACGTTGATAGCCGTTTTTCGGCTCTCTGTGATTGCCATAGTGAGTTTATCCCCCCCTATCAAATCACTCAAAACCTGTGGTTACCCTCACCCTTTCACTGTATATAGGTGCGTGTGAGTTAGGGGACTTTTCCCATATTTCCTTATTGAAATAAAAAACCTCAATTAGCTAGTCATTGGGCTAGTTGAGCCAATAAATAAATAAATAAAAAATAAATAAATATATTATGGCCCATGCGTATGTAAATATTTCTTTGTATATAGGGCCTAAATAAAAGATTTTTTCATAATTATTTTGGTATTTATTTAAATATTTCTACCTAGGTGTGTGTTATTTATGCTATGTACCATCTTCCATCTTCCACCCCATATAGATAAATTCCCATGGAAATCAACTCTCCACTTGTCTTTACCAAAGATTATGGTCCCTCTCTACAAGCCTTCTATGCCCCCTACATAGGTGGCCCAATATCTCTTAAGAATATACATATAGTTTCTCTCCTTTCAAAAAGACTCCAATTGCATATTATTTTCACAAGCAAATAATATTGGGCCCTCCTCTATTTGTTTAAGCATCATAGCCTTTTGAAAAAGCATGATTCCCCTTGGATGCATACAAGCAAAGGGCCCATACAAGAAGACTTGGAAGCAAAAGGTTCCCTAGCCTAGTGTGGACCTTCCAAACTGAATTCCTTGGTGCATGGGCGTGAAGAATAGTTCAAATTCATATCAAACATGTTGAGAAGGTCAATTTTGCCTTTTGAAGCATGTCATTCCGAGCTACAGGTAAAAAGTTATGGTCAAAATAGTGTAAATCTGTCAGATTCGCAGCAAAAGGGAACTGTAAATCAAGTAAATCAAGAGGGTGAGATCTTATTTTTCTCCTACTCATCTTCTAGAAGAGCAATGAGTGTTCAAGGTCACTTGCATGTGATGGGACCAACCTAAAGATGCTTTCTAAATGCCAAGACAGACAAGTTGAGATACCCCGCAGGAGCCACCTGTAGGGCTCATGGTGGGGCCCACCTACATTATGCACCCCTATGGAGCCTTCACGGTCTAAAATGATATTTTTGGTAAATAAATAGTCCCTTTTATGTCCAATATTCAATGAGTGGTCAAAGGACACTTAATTAGGTCTAATCACTTACTCTAATTAAGTGTAGCATAATCCCACTCCTACACAACTATAAATAGCCCCCTTGGAGAGACTCAATGACACACACCTATATTTTTCAACTTCATGTTTTTTCTTGATCAATAGTAGAGAAAACCCAACTCTCCCTCTTTTACATCCTCCCTCCTAACCCTCCTCTTTGGAGGAAGTGCAACTCTATTCTCCACTCTTTCCATTCTACAATCTCTTACTCCATCAACCCAATAAATCATTTGTAGCACCTCAATAACTTGTAAATACATCATGATCTCTCTCATGGTTATGTTAATGATCATGAAATCATCTTCAAAACTTTCAAGTGTCGCAATTCGTGATGGTTAGCCAGCGTCTGTCCTCCCCTTAAAAGGTGTGCGAGAAATCAAGTAAGTGTTCTATTCTCAATTTACCATTGGTTTGTTTCTCCACACTTATTCAATTGGTCTAAAGAAATTTCTCACTCCAACTCTCTTTTGCTTCATTACATATGCATGTGGCTACCTCTCATGGTGATTTTATTTGTGTCACGGCATTGCATAGATGGAGATGAGCTCTCTATGCAAAGTGTGTTAGTTTGATGTAAGTGATTCTCTTGTGTGTTTGAGAGGCAAGTCTTGTGCGCATGATTTTTTGATGAGTGATTGAGAGAGGAAGAGTTTGGATGTATTATGGGTATTCTTATGGGGAGAAGGTGAATGCTATTCCACAAATTGCATATTTCATTTGATGCACGGCATTGGGTTGCATAATCGTTGATGGTGTTCAAGTGTCCAAAGTGTATATAGAGTAAGGGGGTTTTCAAAGTGTGTTGCTTGAGTGGGTGAGTGCAAGTGTTATTTTGATTGGTTTCCTTCTCCACTCCCAAAAGAAGGTGGTGCCCCAAGTTGTGTGCGTACCTCTTTACGAACATTTTGTGAGGGTAGGGCCCATTGGTTTGGGTTTAGAGGCCCCATTTCAAAAGCTCGCCCTCACCGTATTGCCAAATGGCTCGCCATGGTGCTATTTTAGGACTTGAAATCCGCTCGCGGACATATAAACAACACAATGGCAAGCCGTTGGCAATACGAAAAGCCATAGAGCTTGCCCACAATGCAAATGTGTTGTGTGTAAGCTTTATGGATTGCCGTATTGACGAACGGAACGCCATTGTGTTGTTTTTAATATGCGCTGTGGGTAAGCTCTATAGATTTCCGTATTGTCGAATGTAGCTTAACCTAACTTAACCTAATGTAGCTTTACCTAACCTAACGTAACTGAACCTAACCTAACATATAAGATAACCTAACTTAACTGAACGTAACTTAACCTAATATAACTTAACGTAACGTAGCTTAACTTAACATAACCTAACTTCATCTAACTTAACTTATAACTTAAACTTAACCTAAAACATAAACCCCATCAACTACATAATTTGAAAAACGACATAATTCAATAGAAAATTTCTACAAAACAAGATTTTTTCATAAACTTAAACAAATTTTTCCATAATTTATAATGAATTTTTCACATAAGAATTCTAATTTCTTTTAAAGCATTAATGAAAGTTTAAAGCATGAAGTTTTTTTTTCTTTTTTTAATATACAAAGTAATTTAAATAAACTTAATATGCATTTAAAGGTTTGAGCACTCACATTAGTACTATTTGAGCAATGAAAGTTGTCGCCTAAGTCCTAGAACCTCAAAAACGCAGACACACAAAACACACAAACACAAACACAAACACAAACACAAAATTAAATCCTAAACCCTAAATCTACAAGTAAACATGAAAATAATCTTACCTTAGTGTTATGTGCTAACCCACAAGCAAGATTAGCACCTCCGATGGTGTGTATCGCAGCAGATCTGTGAGAGAGGGTGAAGAGGAGAGCTCGAGATGTGGTACAAGAATTAGGAGAAATGCGCAAAGAAAGCCCGCGGTTTCGGTTTTGTAGGTACCGATGGTACAGCTACCGGTATAGACGTCGGAATAGTCAACGGAAGGGTGTCGGAATGCGCATTTGCACTAGAGTCGGAAGACCTGCCGAAATAGGCGTCAAAATTTTGAAAATGAAATTTAAAAAAAAACCTTGGCTCCCTCCATAAATACACACACATATATCGACACCCGCCAGTGACGCGGATAATGTGGCGCCGAAATTCAAGTGATCTCTTGTAGTGACACCTTAATCTTGTCAATTTTCTAGTTTGGCATTGCTGTTTTATGTTTGCTGCCTTCATGTGTTGCAACAATCTGGGTCCTAATTTATTAGATCATCACATGCATTGGCATAGAGTGGCTTTGATGGTATTTTACAAGCTTTGAAGCTATTAGCAATATGATCTCATGAAGAGGGATTGCATATGAGTGACTCCATCTTGCAACATTCTTCTTGCTATCCAGGATGTTGTATGTGTTGGAGTGCACTGACTGCACAATATGCCCAACATGCCCAACATGGTTGGATGCTAAATGAAGTCCGTTCCTCAAATGCAATCACCTTTGCAATATGCGCCTTGAAGATTTGTTGGCATTGGGCAAGACATTTACATGGACAAGAAAATTTGGTGAGAATGCTAGTTGCGGGGCTATTGCGTATAGTTGCTTGCATTGCTTTGATCGACATGCATGCAAGGGGAGAGGAGAGAGAGAGAGAGAGATAGAGAGAGAGAGAAGAGAGAGAGAGAGAGAGAGAGAGAGATCTGTAGCAGATACCTTACCTTGCGCTCCTTGCTCGCTCAAGTCTCCAGCTTGCACAGTGCAAAGCTTTCTTTATACAAGCGCTAGTTTTATTACAAGCATGCAACATATATGGCTCAAAAGGAACGCACGAAAGGCATGCCGTGCCAACAAAGCATGCATCAGTAATGGATATAGAGCTCGTTGGTGGTTTAGTTTTAGAGCTAATGTAGGATGTATTTTACACCAAGACAATCGTTGTAAGGTTTGTTTTCTCTAAGATTCGATATCTGAGCTCTACATTTAGACTTAAGTTTTGGTATTCCACGTTGAATGTTAGAATGCAATTTGATATCAAGATGAAAAATCTGCAAGCATTTAAGCCTATCATGCCCATGAACAAGAACACACCAAATCCATTTTTGGAAGGAGAATCTTTCGTTTGGAATTGATGAATCATTTGATGAACAAAATGTTGTTCATTGTCAAAATGAATGGTGGAAGACTCAATATAGATAAGGATGGTCATTATAGTAGTCATGAGCTATTGCCAGAAGTCAGAGAAGATATGACAAGATGGTTATCACAACAGAAATGACTTGTTGGCAGAATCAGAGAAGATATAATGATGGAGTTTGCAGCGAATATGATTGACGTTGATAGCCGTTTTTGGCTCTCTGTGATTGCCATAGGGAGTTTATCCCCCCCTATCAAATCACTCAAACACTGTGGTTACCTCCACCCTTTCACTGTATATAGGTGCGTGTGAGTTAGGGGACTTTTCCCATATTTCCTTATTGAAATAAAAAACCTCAATTAGCTAGTCATTGGGCTAGTTGAGCCAATAAATAAATAAATAAATAAATAATATAAGTATATTATGGCCCATGCGTATGTAAATATTTCTTTGTATATAGGGCCTAAAATAAAAGTTTTTTTCATATTATTTTGGTATTTATTAAATATTTCTACCTAGGTGTGTGTTATTTATGCTATGTACATTGACTCACCATTACATATTTCTTTCTTATCATTTTGCATACTCTTTATTCCATATAAAAAGAATTTCATGCAAGTTTCTCTTATTTTGGTGTAACTCCATCCAACAAAAATCCAAAAAAACTAGTTCTATTTATGTGTATATTTTTTTCACTATTGTGATTTTTTCCTTCCTACATATATTTCTCTATTACTCTCATAAATTAGACCACAAAAAATATTCATCTTTTTATGGTAGACTTATAATGAGAGAGATTTATTTTGACCCCTTTATATTTTTTCCACCTAATTATTTATATTTATGTGGATTACCGTCCACTCAATGAGGCAACAAAAAGAGATCACTTTCCCCTCCAATTTCAAGATGAGATACTAAATGAGGTAGCTGGTCGTGAGAAGACACTGTGTGTGATGGCTACTCAGGCTACTTTCAAATAGGTATTGCATTGGAAGATCAATTGAAAACAACCTTTATCACTCCTTGGGGTTGTTTGCTTTTAGAGTCATGCCATTTGGTCTGACAAATGCTCCTGCAACATTCCAACGTTTCATGAACATGGTGTTTCAAGCATTCTTTGGAAAGTCAATTAGGGTGTTCATTGATGATTTCGCATTTATAGCTCAAAATCATTGCATCTACAAAGGGTAGAAGAAGGTTTAAAGAAGCTCTACGAGACTGGGAGGTCAACTCAACCCCGAAAAGTGTCACATAGCTGAGGATGAAGTGATCTTGCTTGGTCACAAGGTTTCCTATAAAGGCATTGATGTGGATCCTTCAAAGGCAAAGGCTCGTATTGAGCTCCCTCACCCAAGAATCTCAAAGAGGTCATATCATTCATTCAAAAAGTGAAGTATATGTCACGCTTTATTCACTTAGCTTCGGAGTTGCTTCATCCTTTGCAAAAGTTGCCACAACAAGTAAATTTGCATGGTCTGATGAGCTTGAAGAGTATTTTTGTAACATTAAAGTCATTTTGTCAGAGCTACCAACACTCATGCCTCCTTGTTGGGAGTACACATTCTTTGTTAGCTCTAGTGTTGGAAGGGAAACAATGGTGCTGTGTTGCTACAACAAGATCCCCACAGTACAAGGATGCGACCCATCTACTTTGCTAGTAGGGTCATGAATGCTTTGGAGAGAGACTACACAAAAGCAGAACTCATGATGCTTTCTCTCATGTTTGCGGTGAGAAAGTTTAGATCCTACCTGCTACCAAAAACTTTTGTATTCTCACTGCAGAGAATTTGTTCCCTTGGGTGTCATCTCAAATGAATCTTAGTACTAGGATCTCAAAGTGGATTATGGAGTTGCAAGAGTTTTCAATACTCTTTCAAGGTAGAAGATAGTGTGCGGTGCACAATTGGCAGGGATTCTCACTTATAGGGTGCTTGAAAAGGAGATTAAGGTGCCTGAAGTAAAGAACCTACCATTACTATCACCAAAAAGTATTCCTAATGATTTTACCTGTGTTCTTTGATGGAGCTTTTCGTCGAGCCACAGGAAAAGCAGGGGGAGGCTAGTGTTGCTCAACCCAAGTGGGAGAGGTGGTCATGAAAGAGAAGTTCAATCTACCAAGTTCAGCTAGCAACAATGAAGCAGAATACGACACACTAATTCATGGTTTGAAGATGTGCATTGGCCAAGGTGATACAACGCCTCATGGTAAAGGGAGATGCACTTCTCATTGTTAAACAGATTTTAGGCATTTGGGATGCAAGAATGAAAGCTTACGGACAAAAGTTCATGCCATTTGTAGATTGTTTAATCAATTTGAAGAAGTGCAACTATCATATTCCTAGGAAACAGAATGAAGATGCCGGTTTACTTGCACATCAAGTAGTTACATGTGTTGAGAAAGAAGTTGTAGGTCATCATGGTGGCAGCAGCTGTCAAGCAACCGTGATACCAGGGATTGGAGTCATTGCTCCCATTATGGGCTACATTTTGGAGGGTGATTTCACAAGACTTCACGAAGGCCAGAGAGAGAGGAGACTCATGAAGAAGTCAAGTTTTTATCTCTTTCTAGAAGGCTCCCTCTATCAAAGAGGGAAGGATCAAGTGTGCAGAAGAGTACCAACTATTGAGGAAATTCAACCATTCTAAAAGGTTTGCATGAAGAGGCATGTGGGTGGTCATTTTGCCCAAGAATCAACTGTGAAGAAGATTTTGCTTGCGGGGTATGTTTGGCCAAGCTTGCATGTGGATGTTCAACATTGGTGTAAAAGCTTTCACAATTGTCAGATAAATGGAAATAGAAGGTTGGTGCATGGCCCGAGGCAAATAGTGCTTGCAAATGGACCCTTTGAAAAGTGGGGCATTGATGCTATGGGTCCTCTGCCTAGGACAAAAAATGGTAAACTCTACATTCTAGTGGCTGTAGACTATAGACTAGGTGGGTGGAAGCTCAAAGTGTGGCAAGAGTGAATGAGAGGACAGTTAGCAAGTTTGTGTACAATCACATTTGTTGCAGATTTGGCACACCTTTGGAGATTGTTTCTGATAATGGTCCACGGTTTAGGAAGGGCCTGCTCACAGAAGTTTGTGAAGAGCTTCACATTCTACATCGTCATAGCACACCATACTACCCACAGTCAAATGGTTTGGTGGAGAAGGCTAATGGTGTCATTGCAGGAATCATTAGAAAGATGGTGCAAAACAAGACAAAATTATGGGATGACTTCTTGGATGGTGCCTTGTGGGCATATCGAACCACATATAGGGAAGCCACGGAGTTCACACCATTTCACTTGGTCTATGGTCAAGAGGCTTTGCAGCCTATCGAGCTCAACATTCCAACAATGCGACTTCATGGCAAAGGAGCACAAGATGATCAAGAGGTATGGATGGATCGACTTCTTACGTTAGTGGAGCTTGAGTGGAAAAGAGAAGCAGCATATGAGTGCTACAAGAGGAAAGCCACACAGAAAAAGGAGAAGCTTGACAAGAAACTGAAGGACAAAGGCATCAATGAAGGAGATCTTGTGCTAAGGTATGACAATCAACTCGATAATCGTTTTGATACCAAGTTTGAAACTAGATGGCAAGGGCCATACATAGTCAAGAAGGCTTTCAATTCTAGTTACTATCAGCTTATGGACTTGAATGGTAAAGAGCACTCCAGGAAGGTAAATGGGTATCGCTTGAAGCCCTATTTGAGTCGCCTTCTACCAAAGGATCTACCAAAGATCTGTCCAAAGGCCGCTGTCTCATGTAAGTATTGTTACATGAAGCATGAGTGTAACTCCAGCCAAAATTTTGAGGGGCCAAACAATGAAAATCTCGTCAAGGACTCTGAAGCACTCTCTTTGGAAAAGATTCTTTATGATGGTACATGAATATACCATCATCCTGGGGGAGGGCTAATGATAGCCGTTTTTCGGCTCTCTGTGATTGCCATAGTGAGTTATCCCCCCCTATCAAATCACTCAAACACTGTGGTTACCCTCACCCTTTCACTGTATATAGGTGCGTGTGAGTTAGGGGACTTTTCCCATATTTCCTTATTGAAATAAAAAACCTCAATTAGCTAGTCATTGGGCTAGTTGAGCCAATAAATAAATAAATAAATAAATAATATAAGTATATTATGGCCCATGCGTATGTAAATATTTCTTTGTATATAGGGCCTAAATAAAAGATTTTTTCATAATTATTTTGGTATTTATTTAAATATTTCTACCTAGGTGTGTGTTATTTATGCTATGTACATTGAATCACCATTACCATATTCTTTCTTATCATTTTGCATACTCTTTATTCCATATAAAAAGAATTTCATGCAAGCTTCTCTTATTTTTGGTGTAACTCCATCCCAACAAAAATCCAAAAAAACTAGTTCTATTTATGTGTATATTTTTTTCACTATTGTGATTTTTTCCTTCCTACATATATTCTCTATTACTCTCATAAATTAGACCACTAAAAATATTCATCTTTTTATGGTAGACTTATAATGAGAGAGATTTATTTTGACCCCTTTATATTTTTTCCACATCTATATTATTTATATTGACATGTACATATTTTTTAGACCCCTCAATATTTGATTTTCTTAGTTGTACTATTCACTTATATCATGATCTCAACAATATCTTCAATTATAGACCTACCAAATAAGGTCAAGGGTAGGTGGCATGCATACATGCACTATGGAGGGCTCACTCTTGGAGGTATTCAAAAGAATCATCCAAAGAAGGACCCCACAAGGACCTTGTGCAATGGAAAAAAACGGTCGGTTTTGCTGAATTTTTAAAATTCACTTGCTCTCCGAATTTGAAAAGGTGATACAAACAAAAGTTGTAGCTCGTGGGCTGAACTTTTGCCTCAAATTTTTTTTTTTTTTTTTTGAGCTACGAGCTGTGAGCTATGATTTTATTAGTGGACCCCAGTTTTCCCATACTATGCAGCCACACTCTCTCTTCCACTTTATCATTTTCCTCTTTCACACACACTTCTCCACTCATCATCCCCACCTCTCTCACCACTCCTCTCTGCACCCTACTCACCTTCTCCTCAACCTTGAAGAATGAGAGAAACCATGGTGAACTCATACCTCTCACACACAATTCCATTCCAAAATTGACCACCTAGTCTCATTTTTCCTCCTCCAATTTACCCATATCTATCAAAAAAACCACAAAATTCAGCCTCTTCTCTTAAAAGACAGCATCATGGTGGTTGATTACTCAGCTTCAATTACCTTGTCTCTCAAGGAAGGTCAAGAGTGGAGAAAAAATGTACCGTCAAAGCTAGTGGACCGTCAACAAGCGTCAAAATTTGCCCTACTCAAGACACTTGGAGCATCAACCTTGTAAGAAATCCACCTTTTCTTACCTCTTAAGAGTTTTTCTTCCTTATTTGTATCCTACATGGATACTCCCATTGTAAATATCCAATTCCATTTGTAAATTAATACTAACTCTACTAACACTAACCCACTATGAAAAGTCCTATCACCTCCATTTCTCTCCTCTCTCTTTCCCCACCAACTTCTTGATAATTCCAAGCAAAAGAAATTAGATAAATTGCTGAAAATCTAACCCAACCATGGTTAGAGGAGTAACCCTAGCCTTCAAAATTGCTATAAAAGGAGGGTGTAGCTAGCACAAAAAGGGGAGCCATAAGCAAGAGCACTATGCTATAGCTTGAGAAGCCAAGCTCAACCTCTCTAGAAGGAGCTCTTGAGTGGAAGCTCATTGTCTTATGCATGTGCATGTGTTGTAATAGGGGATTAGCAAGGGAACTCTATGCCATTGTAAGAGAGAGAGTGATCATTCAATTGAGAGTAGGAAATCTATCATTTCTCCTACTAGTGTAAGCCCAACATTCGCTGAATCAAGGAGGGTGGATTTGGACTAAGCTTGGATACTTTGTCTCCCTTACAACGTGAAGTAATGGACAACAATGATGCGTAAGGGTCTTGGTGTTTTTTGTTAAGTTCTTGATAGCTTGTCTCTGATGTTGTCGTCAATCTAGCCATAAATCCCACATACTGTAAGAGGGCGACAGGGTGGAGAGGACTCCCCTGGCCTTAAGACAGTGATTGGGGTGGCTTTTCTTGTGATGTGTTGTGGTGAAATTTACGCAAGCTATGTTGAACAAATACTAATCTCACTTTGATTTGTCATGACAGATTTGTAAGAAGGTATTAATGCAACAAGCACCCCCTCCCCCTTTCTCTCTCTTTCTTAAATATATAGTTGTGTTTGCTTGATCATTGCCGATACGTTTCAAAGCAGCCCGAGCACTATCTCTCTCTCTCTCTCTCTCTCTCTCTCTCTCTCTCTCTCTCTCTCTCTCTCTCTCTCTCTCTCTCTCTTTACGCGTCCTAGTTCGCATCCAAAACTAGGTGGTGCCCCAAATTTTTGTAGGGTTAGGTTGCGGGTTTGTGTGTGTGTTGTTTTTTTCCAACCCTAACCCAATTGAGCAGCACGGGAGCCTTGAAGGGTGTCTAGAGGTTGCTCTTCTTGTTGCCCGCCCCGGACCGCCTCAACGCATTGATGGGAATCGCAATAGACATGATCGAGGTGATAACACAAGTGAACATGACAACCGACATGACACTCGAAGACTCGAAAGAGATGAAGATGTTCATCACAATAGGTATGAGTTCTTGGCAGAAATTAGAGAAGACATGATCATGGAGATCACAGCACACATGATCGACGCATTGATAGGAATTGTGATAGGCATGGTCAAAAAGATAGCACAACTGGATACGACAACCTACAGGATGGACATCACAGTAGACATGAGTGACATGATGATGACAATCGACATGTTTGCCATGCTGATAGAAATTGTGGAAGATTTGAGATACAGATTGCAACAGACATGACGATGGACATCATAATAGACATGAGCGTGAGAGCATGTTTGAAAGATGAAGAGACCATGAGAGAGAGAATATATATAACGAGGATCGTAGGGGGTGGTGATCAACAGACTCACAAAGCATGATGTTTGAAAGCATAGATACAATGGATATGCTAGCAGTGATGACTCTAACAAACACAAAGATAAAAGACCATGCAACTAAGTTGAAAGAAGAGGATAAACTTTAGAAGTATTGGTGATGGTCAAAAAATAGTTGCTAGCAAATGACGATGATGATGAACGCAAAGACCGAAGTAGGAGGAATGGAAATGGTAGAAGGCGTAATTCTTGTAAAAGGCATTGACAACAGGAAATTTAGAGAGAGAGAGAGAGAGAGAGAGAGAGAGAGATTAGAGAGAGAGAGAGAGAGAGAGAGAGAGAGAGAGAGAGAGAGAGAGAGAGAGACTACTACACCTACTTGGTTACTGAGGTAGATGAAAGAGATCTTTTTTGGCTACTCCTTGGGCCCTAATTGGAGTGGCTCTCCGTAAACTTCAAGAACTGCCCCAAAGAGAGTGAGTTTGTGTATATATATATATATATATATATATATATATATATATATATATATATATGTTGTGTGTGTGTGTGTGTGTTGTGTGTGTGTGTACGATGTGAGGTAGTAGATAGACAATATAGGCAATTCAACCTATCCCGAGAGCAAGAGCATTAGAAGTAGTGCAGGTAATGGTAGGCTTGATAGCAAAAGTGACCGCGATAGTCAACATACGAGCAAGAGTCATAGAAGGTATGACAATGGAGCTCAAAATAGACATGATCAATGCATTGATGGGGATCACATGGTTATCATGCTAGCAGAACTGAATGTGACAGTTGATGCTATGGTGGAAGTCTTGAAAGAGATCAAGGTGGATATTACAACAGACACGAGTGACTATGGATCGCTTATCTGAGGCTAAAAGCAGGCTTTGGTGGTACAAGATGTTCTTGCTTTAAGTTTGGTAATCTATGATAGTTTGGTACTGTGTTAGAATTTTTTTTTGGTACTATATTTATGTGTGTTATCTGAGGTTATTTTGCTCTAATTTATAATGCACTATTTTGATAGATGGAGCTGTATAAAATATTCAAGGATACTTACCCTACAGTGAGGTCGTTGCTTAGATCCTTGATGTGCAAAAATAATTCTTTGTTTGGAAGTTAAAAGAGTGGTATATGTGCTGTGGTGCGTATCTATGAGACCCTGGGAACAACACATGCAACTCTCCACCCAACCTTGCTATGTGTAGACTCATAGCTTACTAAAATATAGCACCCCTTGAACACATGTGAGTTCTGGCCCTTGGCCTTGGCATTACTCCGTTGGAGAAGCGTTTTTGTTCTAAAAAATGAAAATGATAATATCTTCGTAAGAACACTAATTTTTTTCACAGTGATATCCTTCATGGATCCAATTGTCCCTTTAACCAAAACACGGTTCATTAGGAGGTTCTATGAAATCAAGAACATTTTGATTTTCTACATTGTTGTCCTTTGCAATTGTCTTGTGTAATCGGCGCATATACGACATAGCATATAGACTCCATTTAGAACTCACTTGAGTATGCTAAACGAGTTACTACAACTAAGAGGTGTCTAAAAGAATAATTGTTCCCACTTTCCATGAAAGTAACGGACTGACATAACTCATCAGCAAAGGACAAGTCCTTGACTTGTTATCATTTTTCATTAGTAGACAACACCACCATAACTAAAATTCAAGTTTGAGGACCTGACCTAAATATGAAGAGACTAAACTTAGTCGCAACATGCTTAGCCTCATGGTAAGAAAACTCCAACTAGAGAGATAATCTTTCGAACTTGATTTCTTATTTCTCATAACATATCCTTTAGCACAAGATTAACACTTGTAAACTACTTATCAACCTCTAGATGTACTGATAGTACTGAGTTGTGTTTTCCCAAAAATTATTGGTAAAAGTGGATCACAATTCCTTGCAACATTGTTGAGTAATCAACAATGTTATGAACAACCAATGTGGTTAACAATAGAATGTTTAATCGCTTATCTACCATCACCCAAACCGAGCCATATCCTCTATTGGTGATTGGTAGACCCACAACTAAACTCGTAGAGATACTGCACATAAGGTACAAAATGCTTCATAAGCTATCCATTCCATGAATTTGTATGCTGTTCAAAATCAGCCTTGGCTAAACACCATGGCCGCCCATAATACCTAGTGTGCATGCCTTTAGCAAAAGAACTAATTCGAAACTTGCATTTTCATGATTGCGAATGTGAAGCTCATAGCACACGAAAGAGAAGGGTAATATTCTAAGAAAGAACTAAATATTTCATACTGCACCTACTTGCAAACCTTGCTAAAATGTTTCAACCATGATAGAATGTGAAACATAAATTACATCCAGGGACAAACAATGAAACATTTTTATTAACAATACATAACCTTTCTATATGCATAAACACCAATCCGAGTGTTGTTTAACAACACTTGTAACCTTAACAAGTTGTTCTAAAAACCCGACAAATTTTGGCCATTGAAATTATTCCTAATTCTTTGTGCTCAAAATGGGCTACAAAACGGATTTGACCAGAGCCTAGGGAGTGTCATGACACATAATTGGAATAACAAGCACTGGAGTTAGTCCAAGAGACTCATATTCTCCACATGTGGAATATGCCTCATATAATGATGTAAAGAACTATGACATCCCATCAAGTACAAAATGTACTTGTGTTCATAACTACATAATGCAAAAATGTATTTGGGACATTACGACCCAAAATTCTATGCTTTAAATGACCTTGTCATGTCTCCAAAAAGCAAAATGGTTGAAAGCATTCTAGATTATACATCCTACTTAAAAAATTCAATCAAAGCCTATTAAAAAATGAAATAAACCCAAAACATATGTGTATATGGAGGTTGAACCTAGTGTTCACTAACCCCCATACACATGACCTAATCCTATATTGGAAAAGGCATGGTAACACTAAATGAAAGATTAGTGGAAATTAAGTACTATTGCACTGGTAACCCTGGGAGTTTCCTTTGCAATCCAAACCCCTTAGTTAGAATCTCTAATGTCAAACCCCTTGGTTAGACTTTGCATGAAAATTCTTAGACTAGAAGCTAATGGTGACCAACATTGTCTACCATTGTCTACCAGGTCTAATAGCCATTATAATCAACTTGGGAGTTGAAATTATCCCTTACCCCTTGGCACATTGTAGACTGATTTCCTTGAAAGTACAATTGTGATAATCAAACTGTGACCCTCAATACCTATGCAGTGATTATGTATTAGCTAGGTCATACCCCTAAACATACCACTCTTAGAGACATGATCACTACAACTAACAGATATTCTCAAGTTGGAATCTTATTCACAACTTGACCATGAAAGAATCTGATCTTTCCATGAACAGAAGAGAAAGATATCTAACACCCTAAAGAAGTTAATCATATTGAATTTTCTTGGATTTTTAAACAAGAGATCCTGTACTTTGAGGCTCACTAAGGTTATTTATGTCATCTCATGAATCAATTGCTTGATAGCTAGGCCATGCCTAATTGGTACCACCAAAGAGTCAAGTATATTGGTTTCACCTTGTGCATAGAGCCAATGATACAAAGTGCTCATTACTGTATACATATACAACAATCACAAGTAAACATACCACCCCCAACTCTCTTTGAAGAGAGTGGCTGGTGTTATAGAGAAAGGGTAAACCACGATTTAGTGGAATGAGACCACCATATTGGAATTCCATGCATGAATATTGAAAAAATAGAGTGACAAGCCTTTGGCTGTAATAAGCCCATTGCTTTAATGACGGACTCGATAGTTTGACCCGATGCCATACGTGCCTTGTGCAACTTTTACTGGCATGGATACATTAGAGTTTGTTGTTACCAAACATAAATGTGAGATTATATCCTTTTTTTGTCGAGCTACTAAACATGTGTGCCATTATCCTTGATCCTAAGTTAATGAATACACTTTGGCATGGAAGAGAAGCCTTTCTTTGATCCATGTCTGTCAAAGCACTTTGCTTTGTACAATAGAGAAATCTTTTTCAAATGAAACTTTTAAGGACATAAAACCAAGTAGACCTTGAAATTGCCTAACCTTGTCGCCCTTTTCAGAGAAGTTACCTTCACTTGAAGCTGGCTTGTAGTCATGTATGCCGAGAAATTTAGGGCTATCATATGTAGTCTACATGCCCTCGTGGCTTGGTTCATACCAACCTCCAAGAAAAAAACAGGTAAACATGATGCCAAGTTTCTTTGTATGCTAATAGGATATTCGAAACTTTGAAAGATTATATGCAATATGCCCTAAAGTGAAGCTTTGCTTCGCATAAGTTCATTGAAAAGGTGAGATAGAACACAACGTGAGTGCTCATAGCTAACAAGTTCTCCTATTGACAAACAAAATCAAAGCAATAGATAATTGACATTGTCGATTTTTCATAGAGAAACGGCTTTGCTAAATGTAGCTTATTGAGAATCATGAGATTTTCCAATATTGAAAGAGATAGATCCTAAAGCTTATCCATTGAATGTCATCTAGCCAAACTCTTCTTGATCAAAGCAACATTTGATTGCCAAGTTGGCATCTTGCAAGATAGAACAAGATCAAGATCAAAACTTAACATTAAGGTACTTACCAATTTTCTATAATCACTGCTCGGCACTACAAGGTGTAGCATTCTATGACATGGTTTTTGACATGGGTACCTAGAAGCTTGTCGGATTCACCAATACCTTGTATGTAGGGGAAAATAACTTTGAGGTCCTTCACCCTCCTTGAGAGTTGCACCCATGAAAGTTGTGCTCAAGGACCCCTTGTCCTGGTCCATAGTGATCCCCAAATCAAGCTAGAACACAATACACCCATTGGAACTCTTGATGGGAGAGCTTGCTTGTATTAATTAACCTTGTTCATGTGAGTGGCCTTTGCCAGTTTTTAATCATGTCGAGACGGCCTTGCCACGTCTCCTTGTTGAGGTTTCCTTGCTAGAATGGTCCTTGAACGTTGTGATTCGCCTTGCATGCAAGTGGGAAATCCCATTTGAACACATGAGGACCAACAAGTAATTCCCTAAAGGGCATTGACACTTTAAAAAAAAGAAAATTGTGGGCTTCTATAGAGTGCGATGGAAAACCAACAATATCTTGTCAAGATCTTGCCGTGCCACAAGTTGCAAACCTTCTTGGTGCAAGAACGAAAAATATCCAGCAAGCTAGGGTGAAACCATCAAGCCAAGCTTTGATCAAATCCATGCCAATCGTCCCCACCCCTTGGGAGTGTGCAGGTAGTCGTTCCCGCAGCCATTTCCTTACGCTCTCTTGGATTTGCAGGGGAAGCTGCACATGTGCATGCCACGAAAATCTCAAACAACCAACTTGATCCACCGATGCATGACCTTCCTTGCATGTTTCATGCACCCCTCATCTCCTTCCTACATACGAGAGAGAGAGAGAGAGAGAGAGAGAGAGAGAGAGAGAGAGAGAGAGAGAGAGAGAGAGAGAGAGAGAGAGAGAGAGAGAGAGAGAGAGAGAGAGAGAGAGAGAGAGAGAGAGAGAGAGCCTCCATGAAGCTTCAATGATCTTCCCCCTCATCCATTGCTGCTCTCCCCTGAGCTCTAATACCAATATGAGACCCTAGGGAACATCACATGAAACTCTCCACCCAACCTCACTATGTATAGACTCATAGCCTGCTAAAATATAACACCCTTGACTGTATGTGAGTTTTGGCCCTTGGCCCTAACAGAATCATGTCTAGATGAAGTTTTTCAAGAAAATTCTAATCAAATACATTAAAGCAAGTTTGGTCATCATGAAAAATTTCATATTAATATATGCTCCATTTGTTGCGGAAGGGGTCACTCAGGTGAGTGTTCTACTAGCCATTTTATATTTCAGCACATTAATATTTTGCGAGAATCCATTGTATGCCCTAAACTCGTTGATAGTGAATATCATGCAAAAAAATGCTTGTTTGGAGATTGCCCCCGATATGGGGCTAGGAAGTTAACATTGTGCTTAGATAATATCACATCAGACAATAGGGAAGTGACTGCGAAAGTTTTTAAGGATGCGGGAACTAAACATGTGGATTCCAAAAGAAGTGAAAGGAAGCAATTTTAATCATCAAGCACACCTTCCTCTTTAGGTAGTGAGTGCAACAATTTAAAAATTTCTTGCTTAAGTTTTCTAGCGATGTCATTCTGTCTGTTGTTGATTTCGTACAGAATTATTCATTTAAAGTGCAATACAAGATTCAATCCATGCATTGATGGTCAACTCAAGTAACCATATTGGTACATATATCTTATGTGAGAAACTTAGTAGGTGTTGACAATGTCTAGAAGACGCTACACTTTTATATATTAGATGACAAGAACCATGACACACTATTTGCTCAACGTTGTTTTATGCTTCATGACCAATGGCTTAAACAGTAAGCAAATCATTTGCACTCTCATTGTGTATAATTAGATGGTGCCGCTTCTCAATTTGTGGCATGAAGCCTTACTATTTTGTGGAAAGGTAAAATCAATTGATAGGCTTAAATATGATGCATAACTTCTCCACGTCAATGCACGGTGAAGGAGAGCATGATGGTGTGAGTGCTATGATCAAGAGAACACTTACTCCATGAGGAGCTCAAACCAGGTGGTTGGTCTATGAAGTGTGTAGCAAATTCAAGTGGTTAGCCTATGAAGTGTGTAGCAAATGTAGTGAGCTTTCTTAATGCAAATTTTAGCCCATTAGAGAAGTCCATAGGTGTAATACCCAATGAGTTTTTTGGATGGTGTCAAATGATGATGTGTAGCATAGCCTAATGTGGGACTATCAACACACATTATTGGCACTTGTTCCTTCTATTATGTTGATGGATACTCTACAAGTAACCCATGTGTTGTGCATTTTTTAACACTCTCATAATTTTGTGACCCATATCTGAAGGGGCAATGGATGAGGTGCAAGAATATACTACATGTAGATGAGTGGAAATATGTTTCCATTGTGTCACTGATAGAGATGATGGAAGCATATACTATCTCAGAGGATGCTGATGAGGATGGCAATGTTGATATATATTGCATTCCCACAATTCATCATCATAATGTGGCCATGTATAAAGGAGACCCCAAAGTGTTGTGAAAAATGTTGTTAATAGGAGACAAATTTGCAGTCAAAGTAGTTGACAAGAACGGGGACTTCTAATCCTTAAAATTGATAAAAACAATTAGTACATAACCAAAGTAGAGAAGGATAAGTGGAATAACAAAAATGGAGTACTAGTTGAGGGCTTGTACTATGACCAAGTGAAAGGGAAAGTTGACACATACACCCTACCAGATCATCTCCCTCTATTGATGATATACTCCCACCTTGTAAGAGCCATACACTTCCCCATAGAAGCTACCCTTGAGCTACCAAGCCAATTCAAATTATCCTCTGAGGTAAATGAGAACATTTACAATAGTATGCCATTAGATGATGATATAGAGAAAAATGTAAGCATGAAAACCTTACCATAGTAGCAAATGACAACATCTATACCTCTAGAAAGTAAAGTATCATTCCTCAAACCATTTGAGTGGTATTGATAATTTCAGTATATTACACTTGTCTATCAATGTTTAACTATTTCTTTGGCTTTAGCCGGTGTTAGGAGTTTTTTGGAGCAAGGGATTGTGCATATGTACATACCCCTGCATGGTGCATCGAATAAAGGATTGCCCATTTTCCAGAGCCAGTGGTTACGTGGGGCCCACATGTGTACAGGTAGGACAACATGTATATAGTGTCATCATTTTTCACTATCACCATTACCAGTATGTTTTTTCCATAATAATGAGGAGTTGGTAGCACATAAAACTTCTCAAGGAAGCTATCCGCGGGCTGACGACATGAGGTGAGTAGGTGCATCAGATGGCATCTAGTGGCGTCAGGAGGCCAAATGGGGTCAATATTTGCACGTGGATAAGTACGGACACAACGTGGGTGTTTTCTTGTGATAATTATGCAAAAAGGTAATCATGAGGACTATATTTGGGGTCCACTTCACGTGGTTGCGGGATGCATTATTGAAAAAAGTTGAGTGCCAGGTGTGCGGATGGATGCAGCAGGGTGACAACTATGCACTCCGAGGTCAGTTTTTGGCCTGTTCGGGGTCCGTTTGAGGTCAACTAAAAGGCCCAAGTAATAAATCTAAGTGTGGGAACTGAAAAAACTGAGAGAAGACCATAAAAAACGTGGATAGAAGAGGAGGAACATCCGCAACTATGTTTTTGCTGTTCTTGGAGCCTGTTTTGGCCATAAACTGCTCATTCGAGGTCGGATTTGAGCACTTTGACATTGTAGACTGGGGTTTTGGGCCATTCCGGACGCGATGGTGCTGTCCATTTTGCCAAATTCCTCACTATTGTTTTTGCTATTTTGGCTGTGTAAGTTTCTCTTATGAGTGAAGCTTCTGCTCCAATTTGTGATTGTATCTGGCATATTTTTTCCATATTGTGTGAGCTATTTGCCCCATTGGTGTTGGCCCAAGCTCAGTTGTATCTAAACATAAAAAATTCTTCTCTTTTGAGCTGAGTTTTTTGGGTGTGTGTGTGTGTGCATCTCTCTGTGTGGAGTGGGTAAATGGGTAGTCTCTCTCCTCTCACTCCATAAGTGTGTTCCTTGTCTCGGCGAGGTGGGTTGTGTAAGCCGAGTGGTGCCCCATAGTGTTTGTGTGTATCATCCCAAGAGTGTGTGTCGGGTCATTATAGAGGCATTGTGTGTGTGTTTTCATCCCGCTCACATTCTTTTGGCGTCCCCACGGAGGATCTTCTTCGAGTACCTTCAGCTTCGGGATTATAGGTTTTAGATTGCAGACTACAGGTTACATGTTACAGGTTAGAGGGACATGTACAGGTAGAGGTGATTCACATAGGTACATGTAGCTGGAGTAGAGTGATATATTGACAATGGGAGTCACTTGCAGTTGTCGTGGGTATGCATCATTTGGCGCCTATTTGAGCGCATTGTCTACTGGTATTGTACCTTACTTGTGGAAACTACCAATGTACGCCTTTGTGGAGCCATACTTGGTTTTATTGGCAATCCCAACCATTTCTAAGACTTGGTCTAGAAGATAGTCATTTCTGAGACTTGACTATACGCGATTTTCATTAGCCTTCGTGAGAGGGTCGATAGCGTGAGGTTTAATTGAGCTGAGGGATTCTCAAATGTGGAGATCCTTTCGGTGATACAAGTAGCTGGAGCACCCTTTTTGTGACCTCACCATAGGCTATGTACTAGTGATTCCTACTTGATGATCTGGTTCTATTGTTGGCAGTTTACGGATACATATAAACTCTATATTTTGGGTTCTCACGACTCTACTTCTGGGGAAACTCTATCAAAATTTTTCCAAGTTGTGATGGCTGGTTTTTTTGTCTTTTGAGCTATTTATGCTGTTATGTTGCTGAAATTTTGGCAAACTCAGAGGATAAGATAGGTGTGCTTTCTTGGGAGCTGCATGGTTGGCTTTAATGGATGATCAAAATGGACCTCAATTCACTCCTTTTCATTTAACTCAAAGAATCCAGATAAATGTTCATGTGCCTAGGAAGATTTTTTTCCAACAGCACATAGTCTTTATGTTCGAGCCAAGAAGATTAAGAGAGATACTGGAATGTCCTTTGCCTGTTCTAATTCCGATGATTAACTATGAAAACTCATTTGATGTGCACGTGTTCATCCTTATCTAAAAACAAGCTCGATTGAAGTTTTTGGGGATTGGATCAGTAAAAATTTTGGGTTCTTGCACGTGTGTTCAAAGGGGTTCTCAAAGGATCGTAGCTTGGGTAGCCATGCATTTCTCTTATCCGGAGTTTCATGGAAGAAGTGATGAAGATGTAGAAGACTTTTTGGAAAAGATGGAGGTTGCCTGTATTAGCAACGAAATTCATGACCCGGTGCAGATGTTACATCTTCTCCAAATTTGTTTGAAGAGTGATTCATGAGTTTGGTCCAAAGCATTTGAAGAGGAGTGGCGTGTGGCGGATCCATCTGTAAGATTGAGTTGGGACAATCTAAGGCATGGATTGGAAGTGGAGTTTGTGAAGACAAAAGATCCTGACAAAGTGTGGCAAGAAGTACAGGCTTTAGTGCAAAAGGAAGGTGAGCCAGTAGATACGTACATACGTAAGTTTTCATTGGCATGGGAGCGGATGTGCAAGGCCTTAGCACCACAAGTACCTCCACCTGACATGATGAAGAAGGACAGGTTCTTGGCTGGTCTTTGAGAGAATACACGTTGGAGAGTGGAGCTAAAGAAGCCTAGGGCATATGAAGATGCACTGGAGGTAGCAAGGAACAAAGAGTGGAAGCTAAGGAAAATGAGCCATCTAGGAGTAGAGTCTTTGCCCATGAGGTCTGAATTTCAGCCTTTGGATTATTTACAAGGTCGCATGCCAGCGGTTCATCATGAATCAGTGGTTCCTATTACTCCTCAGGTTATGCCACAATGGTCACTACAGCAGTGCAAGATGATGGGCTAAGGCAAGACATGAGGCAAGTGGTAGATTTAATGAAGAATCTCAGCCTAAACATGCTAGGTCAAGTGGGAAAAAATTGAGGTCGAGGGAGGTTTGTAAATCAGCCAGGAGGTGAAGAAAGACCTAAGAATGGTGTTGGACAAAGTAATGGTAGGTTTTGGAGGCAGACGCCCACATGTTATAATTGTGGAGAGTTGGGCCACATCAGCCCGCAATGTGATAAGCCACCAAGGATGGGGGGAGACATGTATCCATTTCCAAGACAGGTGCTAACTAGGTCCAATGATTATGGCATCGAAATTAAGGGAGATGAAGGAACCAGTGTAGTCACCTTGGAGAAGGCATCAAAGCTAGAGGATACATTAGTGATGCCTATTGGGAAGAGGACCACAGAGGAAAAGGAAGGAAGAAGTGCCCCAGGTCCTAGTAAGAAGAAGGGAAAGAGCCATGAAGGCGAAGATGTCAAGGCTAAGAGGAAAAAAAGGGCTCGTCGCAAGTTTCATGTTTCAGATTTTCCACTAGGGGATGGGCAATTAAGCTATGACTTGAAGGAGGATCTAGCGAGTAGAAAAGCAGATGTTACTTTTGGGCAGCTTATAGAGATGGTGCCTAAGCTAAAGCGACAGTGGAAGAGGATGGTTAACCCAATGGAGAAAGAGCCAGAAAGAGGTTCAATGAAGGTGTTGGCAATGGATGAGCTACCAGACATTTGTCCAATCGTAGATGTGTGGCATAAAAGAAAAAATCTAGGACAAAGTTATGTGGATGGTGGAGCCCAAATATGTGTCATAACACACTCATGCGTTGAGAAGATGGGTCTTATAGTGAGTGGGGTGTCAGGCTTCCGGATCAAATTGGCAAACCATCAAAAAGTAAACTGTTTGGGTGTTGTAAAGAGCTTAGAAGTGGAGGTGTATGATGAAAAGGTGGTGGTTGATTTTCATGTGATGCCAGCAGGGTTGGGAGCATATCCTATTATCCTGGGTAGACCATGGTTACGTGCAGTGGGAGCTGTTCAAGATTGGAGACGTGGTACGATTAGCCTCTATGGAAAGACAGGTGCCAATAAGCTTTATAATATGGACACAAGGAAATGATTGGAGGAGCTTTATGAAGATGAAGATGACTCTAGTGATGAAGACTATTCCACAGTGACTGATGAGGACAGTGATAGTACTATCAACAGTGATGAGGATGCTGATGTTGCATTTCTTTTGATGGACAAAGAAATCCAGGAGTCTGTTTTAGTTGCATTTGTGAATGAGGTTGAAGATGAAATTGAAGGGCCTTATGAAGTGATTGAAGGGCTGATGCAAACCAAGGTTGAGTTGTCAAAGAAGTAGGAATTGATGACACAAATGATCAGTGGAGACCTCTCAACTATGGAGAAGGAGATATATTTGCACATGCTGGCTAGTTTTCCTAATTTGTTCATTACTTCATATGAAGAGATCAGAGGATTCAAGGGCGAAGAGATGCATATAGATATGAAAGAAGGTGCTAAGCAAGTGCGGAAAAGGCTAAGAAGGATGGGTCAAGAGCAGATGGAAGCCTTGCGGGAAGAGGTGGACAAGTTATTGAAGGCAGGGTTCATAGTCCCTGTGGAAACCACAAAATGGGTGAGTCCCCTAGTAGTCAGTCCAAAGAAGGATGGAAAGTGGAGGATTTGTGTAGATTTTAAGCCCTTAAATTCAGCCACTAAGAAGAACCCATATCCTCTTCCGTTCATCGATCAGATCTTGGATTTAGTGTATGAGAGGTACAGTGTGTGTGATGGTTTTTCGGGCTATTTTCAATTGAAGATTGCTCTTAAAGACAGCACAAAGACAACTTTGATTACGCCATGGGGCTGCTATTGCTACACAGTATTTTCATTTGGGTTGTCAAATGGACCATCTTTCTATCAAGAAAGAGCAAATTGGGTGTTGGCACCGTTCATTGGTAGTTGTGTTAAAGATTTTATGGATGACTTTTGTGTCTACAGCAGTAGGGCTGAACACCATGAGAAGTTGCAGATGGTATTGGCTCGATATGATGAATGTGGAGGACAACTAAATCCAAAGAAATGTCATCTAGCACAGCCAAGGGTGAAGTTACTGGGCCACATGGTGTCAGAAAATGGCATTGAGGCTGATCCAAACAAGGAAGTCTATTATTCTTCTTCCATCACCTACGAGTACAAAGCAAATGGCAACCTTTATACACAAAGTGAAGTACATGGCATGGTTTATTCCATTGTCTTCACAACTTCTTTATCCACTACAACAAGTGGCAAAGCATGATCCATTGCAATGGGATGACAAGTGTGAAAAAGTGTTGCAAGAGGTGAAAGAGGTGTTAGGGGGGTTGTCAGCCATGCAGGCTCCTGAATGGGGGCAAGTGTTTTATGTAAATCCATCAATAGGGGATGATTCCATTGGAGCCATGCTATTGCAAAAGGGGAAGGGAAGCCATTATATGAGGCCAGTGTATTGTGCAAGCCAAGTGAAGTTGGTAGCAGAGAGAAAATTCTCGGAAGTAGAGCTAGTGATGGCTAGTGTAATATTTGCTTGTCGACGATTTCATCATTACTTGCTACCACGACCTTTTGTTTTCTTGACAAGTTATGCCTTTTTGCCACAATTAATTAATGGCACTAACATGTCAAATGTGGTGAAGAAATGGGTAATTGAGCTGCAAGAGTTTGAGTTCTCTTTTCTAGTGGAAGACAGTAGAAGAGCTACCCTAGTTGATTTGTTGACCTACAAGGAGAATCCCCTTATTGTTAAGGAAGAGGCGGTGAGAAAGGTAGTTGAAGAAGTTCCATAGATTAGCAATGCACATGTGTTGTTCTTTGATGGTTCATACAGAAAGAGCCATTGTGCGACTTCAGGGGGTATAGCACTTTATGATCCAGAGGGGAAGCTAGTATGCAAGAGAGGGTTCAAGTTGGATGCACATAGCAACAATGAGGCTGAATATGCTACTTTGGAAGCCGGATTACACATTTGTTTGAAGCATGGGGTTAGAAGATTGAGCATAAAAGGTGATGCCTTGTTAGTTGTTGTGAAGAAAGTGCTGGGTGTGTGGAAGAGCAAGAACACCTCATTGAAGGAAATGTGTTTCAGAATTAAAGGCTTGCTAAAAAAGTTTGAAGCTGGAGCATCAGGCACATTGAATGCGCTCTTAATGGAGAGGCACATGAAGCAGCTCAAAGTATGATTGGGGAGCTATTTGTGTTGAGGACCAATTTACCTCTTTATCATGGCCGGGAAAGTTTGGCTCAAGAAGAGGAGTTTTTACTAATAGGAATCATTCCAAAGGACATTCAGAAGTCTAAGAAGTATGGCTTTGTGCGTAGAGCATACATGTACAAATTGATTGGTAATGTATTATACATGAAAGGGAGTGATCTCGTGTTGAGACGTGTACCTTGGCGGGAGGAGATTTATAGAGTGTTGGAAGAGAATCATGAAGGTGCATGTGGCGGTCATTTTTCTCTAAAGATCACCTTGCATAAGATCTTGCAGGAGGGGTATGTATGGCCTAGTTTGCACAAGGATGTTCACCATTGGTGTAGGTCTTGCAATAGGTGTCAAGCATTTGGGAAGAGAGTGTTGAAGCCAGAGTTACGAAAAACCATTATGGCGTTTGATGTGTTTGAAAAGTGGGGGATTGATGCAATAGGCCTGTTACATATCACAAGCAGAGGCAAAAGCTATATTTTGATTGCAGTGGACTATCTCTCTAGATGGGCAGAGGTTATAGCACTAAAACAGATCACTGCAAAGGATGTGGAAAAATTTGTGTATGATGAAATATGTTGCAAGTTTGGGGTGACACTGGAGCTACTTTCGGATAAGGGGCCAGGATTTAGAGCCAAACTGCTAGACTTTTTATGCGCGAAGATGAAGATTAGGCACCAGCATACCACTCCTTATTACCCCTAGTGTAATGTCTTAAATGAAAGATTCAATGGTGAGTTGGTACAAATTCCTTCAAAAGTGACAGAGCACCAAGGAAAGAATTGGGATTTGGAATTGCCTAGTGCATTATGGGCTTACCGTAGTTCGGTGAAGACAGGTACATGGTTTACTCCATTTCACTTGGTGTATGGAAAGGAAGCACTATTGCCTGTGGAGGTAGAGTTGCCTGCGGTCAAGATGCTAGAGAAGTTGCTTGGGCCGCCTAGTGATGCATTCAAAGAGAGGCTCTTACAGTTACAAGAAGTTTAATTGGATAGGATGAGTGCATTGGAACATTATGGACAAATGCAGGATAAGGCTTTGGCAAAGATAAATGAAAAGGTCAAAAGTAAGGGTATCAAGAAACATGACTTGGTTTTGCGCTACAACATCAAGCTGGACAACACATTCCAAAAGAAGTTTCAAATTAAGTGGGAAGGTCCTTTCAAGGTAGTGGAGTGTTTTCCAAATGGTACATATCAGCTTGCTAACCTGGATAGGATTCCACATAAGTCAAGGGTAAATGGATTGCGTCTTAAATTGCATCATGCCAGGTTAATGATGGTGGAGCAAGATGAGTTGTCTGCAGAACAAGTATTGTATGTGAGGGATGAGGAGACCTGTGACGCGGCAAGTCTCATATCTCTTTTTGCTGCTGATCATGAATGATCTAACAGGCTAGGGGATGGGAAACTTATGTCAGGAGTTTTTTGGAGCAAGGGATTGTGCATATGTACATACCCTTGCATGGTGGATTGAATAAAGAATTGACCATTTTCCAGAGCCAGGTGGTTACGTGGGGCCCATATGTGTACAAGTAGGACAACATGTATATAGTGCATCGTTTTTCACTATCACCAGTACTCATGTGTTTTTTCCATAACAATGAGGAGTTGGTAGCGCGTAAAACTTCTCAAGGAATCTATCCGCGGGCCGACGACATGAGGTAAGCAGGTGCGTCAGATGGCATCTAGTGACGTCAGGAGGCCAAATGGGGTCAATATTTGTACGTGGATAAGTATGGACACAACGTGGGTGTTTTCTTGTGATAATTATGCAAAAAGATCATCATGAGGACTATATTTGGGGTCCACTTCACGCGGTTGTGGTATGCATTATTGAAAAAAGTTGAGTGACAGGTGTGCGGATGGATGCAGCAGGGTGACAACTATGCACTGCGAGGTCAGTTTTTGGCCTGTTCGGGGTCCGTTTGAGGTCAACTAAAAGGCCAAGGGTGCCCAAGTAATAAAGCTAAGTGTGGAAACTAAACAATTTGACAGAAGACCAGAAAAAATGTGGAGAAAAGAGGAGGAACAACCGCAACTGTGTTTTTGCTGTTTTTGGAGCCTGTTTTGGCCATGAAGTGCTCATTCGAGGTCGGATTTGAGCACTTTGACATTGTAGACTGCGGTTTTGGGCCATTCCGGACGCGATGGCGCTGTCCATTTTGCCAAATTTCTCACTATTTTTTTGCTGTTTTAGCTGTGTAAGTTTCTCTTATGAGCGAAGCTTCTGCTCCAATTTGTGATTGTATCTGGCATATTTTACCCATATTGTGTGAGCTATTTGCCCCATTGGTGTTGGCCCAAGCTCAGTTGTATCTAAACAAAAAAAATTCTCCTCTTTTGAGCTGAGTTTTTTGGGTATGTGTGTGTGTGCATCTCTGTGTGTGGAGTGGGTAAATGGGTAGTCTCTCTCCTCTCACTCCATAGGTGTATTCCCTGTCTCGCCAGGTGGGTTGTGTAAGCCGAGTGGTGCCCCATAGTGTGTGTGTGTGTATCATCCCAAGAGTGTGTGTCGGGTCATTATAAAGGCATTGTGTGTGTTTTCATCCCGCTCACACCGGTACCAAATTTTGGCACAATATATTAAAAAATAATACTTACTAACACGTACATCGTACCTTTTACTTATTGAGTATCTACACATCCTACTCCATATATAACTTGCTTTTGAACCGGTACCAAATTGAGACTAACCAGTACCAAATTAGTACTAACGAGTACCAATTGCTTTTGAGCCGGTACCAAATTGAGACTAACCAGTACCAAATTAGTACCAACGAGTACCAATTGGGTACTAGCAAGTACAAAATGGATACTAAACCAACATCAAATTAGTACTAATCGACACAAAAATGAGACTATAGTAGAGCCAAATTGGTACTGTACATGACCAGAATTGACACCAAATAATATCAAACTATCAGTAGTACCAAAACAACACCAAAGCCTACTACCACTTATATACATGTAAGGTGGATGTTAGCAGCAAGCTAACTCAGGTACCATTTTTCAAAGCTCTCATTGTAAACATTTATTATTTTGATGAATCGGGAATATTGTAACTCCTGCTTTCCAGATAACTTGTAATTGATGAGCCGGGGCTACAAGCTTCCAGATTGTATATACCTGCCTTTAGTTAGAGCTCTTAGATTATTAGTTTTGACCATGAAAAACCTTGGCTAACGTATAAAATACAATTTTTGTAAGTTTTATAGAAGGTTTTTGGATAAGAAATACACAGTGTGAGCTAATGGCGCTCACTACTTTCTTTCTCGTGCTTCCTACTCCCTCCTAGGTTGTCACATTGCAGTCGCGTCTATTGCGTTGCAACCACAGGTAAGAGCTCTACACATTGACGTAAGCATTTCACAGTATTTTGTAGCTTTTGGCATCGCCGACCTGCGGCCTAAATTCATCATAAGTAGGAATTTACACTTCTAAATCAAAAACTAAGTATAGGCAGGGTATTGGGGCATCAATGCTAAACATTTAGATGCATTCTGGCTCGAAAACAACTAGGTCAAAAACTCACTACTGCTAATAATCTCTTTTTTGCACTATACCTAAAGTGAGGTTTTGTGACCATAAGCATGTGTGCTTAGGTTTGATAAACATGTCCTAGAAGTTTCGTTACGTTTGGATGTCATTTGATGCTGCAACGGATGCGAATTGTTTAACGATGAGCGACTAAGCTCTTGGTGATTTCAGTCATTTGAGTGTAGTCTGAGTTAGATGTGAGTTGTTAGTTGTTTTCCAAGAGATTGATAACCTCCTGTAGCCTCTATGCACTAGTTGAGTCACCTTCATCCCATGGATTGACAATTATTCGGGGTTCTCACTAAATCTGCAATAAGATAAGAGTGAGGTTAGACACCCGTCCCACATTTGGCGCCATTGCTGGGGATCGAAGAGACCTAAACTAGGAAAAAACACGAGCGTATTGTGTTTATTTGTCCATTAACTTCCTCTAGGATTGCGTAGAGTCAAAACTTTCTCTTAAAACCGCATAGCTTCAGATTGTCGTCTTTTGCTGTGTAGAGGTATCTTGGAAGTAGGTTGTACTTGCTAAGTACCTTTAGGATTGTAGGATCGTAAGACTAGATTAGGATTTGGAGAATTATTGAAGGACGAGACAAGTCTTAAGATTAGAGCTCAGAAAACCATAAAAAACCATAAAATACTTGGTCTTTACATGTTTTTATGCATCTATGCATGTTCAAAAATTGGTTTGAAGCAAATTGGAGTCAATTTGACAACATTCAGACTCACAAGCATGCTAGAGCAGATGTTGCAGAGAAATTTCTAACCTTTGCACTTACATTTCTTAACAAGAGCAATGCAAGGTACCGAGAAGGCCAAAAGGAGGGTATCCTAGAAGGAAAGGCTAAAAGAGCTACCACCTTATGAACTGGATCCAAGTTCAGTAAAAACCGCAAAAGCAACATATCTGTCAAAAGAACAACTTGAAGATAGAAACATGACAGTTTTCATCGGCAGATTTAAAAGTGAAGAAGGACATAAAGTGGAGCTTCAAATGCTACCAAAGGAAATAAAAGATATCGCTGCTAAGCAAGACACACAAGAAGCCAATAGAAGGCTGGGTCTTAAAGAATTTTACGACCAAGAACCATGTGGTGTCGACTATCAAAAGGAAGATGAATTATTGTCATCAATTAAAGAGGATGGCACCACCCAAATCACTGACCAACAAGGGCAAAGAAATAGAATATATATAAACCAAGGAGATTGTGGCCCGAGGCATTGAAGATGCCCATTGAAGGAATGACAATGAGGAAAGAGGGACAGGAAGATAGCAAGCACCTTTACAAAAGACACTACTGTTTCCACCTTTGTTGATCTTATTCAAATACAAGTGGAAGAACCGGCACGATTGTATCACTAACATTTCCACTTCCTGGCAAAGAAACCGCCGAGGTACACTACATCGAACCATGCAGTTGTGATTACCTTCACTCAGGTGCCGAAGTCGATAGCCACGCAACCGGTAGATCATGCTCAGTATGTGCTAACCACTCTAAAAAGCACCAAAAAATCACATAATTGGGTGCACCTGAAGTGCTGACACGCATAGCATACAATGATATTGGCATGGCCGACAACCTGCCGCTAGTCCCTGATCGCCAGTCCCTGATCAAAACACATGGATAATTAAAGGTCGACCTTCTCAAAGAACTACCAAGTTAGGGAAAACAAATTAGAAATAAAATGAGGAATCCTCTGAAGCTCACAATAGCGAGAGCTTTGACAGCGAAGAGACAAAGGCGAGAAGAGAAATGATGAAGAAGAAAGCAGTGGCTGCCCACCAGGAAGAGCCACAACAAAAGAAAGCGAGGTTTGAAAGAGAACAACAAGCATATGAAAGAAGTAATCAAGCAGTAGGTGAATAAACCAAAAAATGGGCACCACATGATATCAAGGGTCCAAGGACCAAGAACCTCTTCAAGCCTACCCGAGAGGACCCAAGTGAATTGCTAGAGTGGATGTATGCGGAGGCCGAGGCCTTAAAACTGCAGGAGGCCCTCGGGGAGCAAAGGAAATTAAAAGAAGCATCAGCTGCACAACCAAGGAAAGCCGAGGCTCAACAGGAACATTGTCATGAACAAGGAGATACCTCTCCAAGACCAACAACTATGGAGCAAACACATCCTCCTACGCTATGCCCAAGCCCTTAACCACCGGCTAAACCAACGGAAGAGGATCAAGTAAAAGAAACTGAAGAGGTCAATTTCAAGAGACCCAAGAGAACACAAGCTAAAGCTCGACCCTCTACGACCACTCAAACAGAACAGGCTGAAGCACCTCTCAAGCCTCAAGAAGAATCCACTGTGTCAGCTACACAGCCTCAGGCAGAAGTTATTGTACCACCTAAAGAGCCTGAAAAGAAACAAGAGGCCACGTTTGAACAACCAATGGAGACACAAATAATGGCAGGAGGACCTTCTACACCCACCCAACAAGAAGTCAAAGAAGTCACCCACAAAGAGTCAAGAAGCACAAGCTACAGAGGCAACTGCAACACCTCAAGGTGAAATAGAACCCCGTCCACAACCACAAGCCGCTGCACAATACAACAAAAGCAGCCACAAGCCGACACGGCTGAAACTTTACAAAAAATCCAAGCAGAGCCTGAAGACTGGGAAACGACCGATGAAGTCATAATACAAGTTAATGAATATGCCCAGCAGATGCTGCAGATGACAAATAAAATGAGATCAACAGCAATTAGCCGCAATGCTAAAGCAAGAGAACTTGAGCTTGTCATCGGTTCTCTCCAAGGAGAGCTGGATGACAGAATGAATACCATTTCAAAATTACAAGAACAGATCCAAGAGCTAAAGAATGAAGCAGTACAGCACCAGCTCTCCAAGAAGAAGCAACAAAAAAAACTGGAAGAGCTAGGAGAGCTCCTAACCAAACTCTCCGATGCTTGCAAGAAGAAAGATGAGCAATTGAAAAAGGTGGAAAATGACCTACTAATCACTACTCAAACGGTCCAAAAACTTGAAGTACAGCTGGATGTAGCCAATGCCTCCTTACAATACTCTGAGAAACGAATCAATGACGAAGTGGCATTTTTAAGGCAGATTAGAGAAAATCCCATTGTAGCTTCACTCAAGGGAATAGATGATGTCTACAAAGCCTTGGAGAAGAGGAAAAAAGACCTAGAACTTGAGTTGAACCTGGAACAATCACAGAGGCGAGACCTTGCCTTGATGCGGGTCCAAAGATAAGAGCAATTACTCAAAGAGATAGAAGATCTGAAAAGAGACAATCAACTCGTGAGAGACAGACAAACCGAAGCTCATGAAGAGGCTGGTATGTCAGAACAACCACCTCTTGATCTCCCACCACTCTCCTTTGCAAAAATGGAACCACAACCATCTGAAGAGCTCCAAGGAGATTCAAACTTCCAAGTGCTAATCAGTGAAGAACAACAAGCACCAATGGTAAAGTTAACTAAAGCTGAAGGGGAGGCACTCAAAGAGAAGATTGTCAACGAGGTCGATACTGAGTGGAAAGCAGCCATGGATTGGGAGTTGACAGTTCTTCATTCTGTCAATGTCACTGACCAACAAAATTAATGCACAATGGCATCAACAATTACTGCCATATCCTTTCATCAAAGTAGAGCTGCTACAAGGGAAGGAAAGACTTTTTAATGATATGCAACAAAAAGTTGCAGAAGATGTCCACCCCAAAGTGGCGAAAGAGCTGGCTGAACAAGAATACAAGGTACTTGATTCTGTTCACAAGAGCATCTGTAGCCCTTCAAAAAGACCCTACGTTCTGTCCTGTACCAAGAGTAAGGACATGGCAGGCACATGAGACATTAACAAAGAAGAGACCAACCTAGCTCAATTACCCCAAACTGCCAGCTCCATAGCAGGGACAAGTCAGCACAGAGGAATACATAGCGAAAACCCTCACGGGTGCCATAAACTTTTTCAAGAGACTACCAGACCTCTCCTCTGCCATGCTGTATAAAATCTGCAAAATACTGCTTACATGTATTCAAGCATTTCATGAGCCGGAGCAGGCAAGAGCGCCATGGATGTCCTTCCTTGAAGGAAACCAAGGTTTATGCTATGATCTGAGTGAACATCCTTTAGAAGAGGTTCTCTACGGCTTCTATGCACGATGTATGTTCCTGCCGTCAAGCAACATACTAGCATCATTCGAAGAGGCATTCTATACAGGATTCGTTACATGGCGGACTAAAAGTTTTGGACCAGTCATCAGTAATCTGACGTCAAGGTTCGTCGGCTACTCTGCCATTGAACTAAAAGATAAGGTCACCATGAAATTTTTGCAAGTCCTTGAAAAAGAAAAATGCATCAGATATGAGAAAGCTTTACAAGTGCTTAAAGATCGCCTCGCCAGCCGTCAACCTGAAGACTACCTCCACCCATAAAGCTGTGTCAAGGGAGGACACAGGGGAGGAGGGGGGAATGTAGCAGCAAAGCTAGCTCGGACATCAAAGCTAACTCGAACAACATTTTTCAGAGCTCTTATCATTGTAAACCATTTATTATTTTGATGAATCAAGAATATTGTAACTCCTACTTTCCAAATAACTTTGTAATTGATAACCAGGGGCTACAAGTTTCCAGATTGTATCAATCTGTCATTAGTTAGAGCTCCTAGATGATTAGTTTTGACCACCAAAAACCTTGGCTAAGGTATAAAAGCCAACTTTTGTAAGATTTTTAGAAGTTTTGGATAAGAAATACATAGTGTGAGCTAACGGCACTCACTACTTGCATTCTCTCGCTTCCTACTCCCTCCTCGGTTGTCACATTGCAGTCATGTCTCTTGCGTTGCAACTTCAAGTAAGAGCTCTACGCATTGACGTAAGTAGTTCATAGTGTTTTGTAGCTTTTGGCATCATCGACTCGTGGCCTAATTTCATCATAAGTAGGAATTTACACTTTTAAATCAAGAACTAAGTACAGGTGGGGTATTGGGACATCAATGCTAAGCATTTAGATGCATTCTGGGTCGAAAACGACTAGGTCAAAATCTCACTACTGTTAATAATCGTGTTTTTTGCATTGTGCCTAAATTGAGGTTTGGAGACCATAATCATGTGTGATTAGATCTTTTAAACATGTCCTAGAAGTTTCGTAACGTTTGGATGTCATTTGATGCTGCAACGGATGTGATTTGTTTGTCGATGAGCGACTAGCTTTTGGTGATTTTTGTCACTTGAGTTTAGCGTGAGTTAGATACGAGTTGTTAGTTGTTTTCCAAGAGAGTGACACCCTCTTATAGCCTCTATACACTATTCAAGTGAGCTTCATCCCATGGATTGACAATTATTCGTGGTTCTCGCTAAATTTGCAATAAGATAGGAGTGAGGTTAGACACACGTCCCACACTAAGTTCCTCTTCGAGAACATTATCACACGTTTGGGATGCCCCTTTGAACTTGTGAGTGACAATGGAACTCATTTTAGAAATGAAGTAATAAAAGAACTCACATCAGACTTCATGATATCTCACCACAACTCTACACCCTATTATCCCCAAGAAAATGGACAAGCTGAGAGTACCAACAAAAATCTCATCTCCATTTTGACAAAGACAGTTGAGGCCCATCGCACTGATTGGGACCTAAAGCTAACATCAGCTTTATGGGCTTATCATATCGCATATAAGGTTGCCATTAATTGCACAATGTTTACGATGGTGTATGGCCAAGAAGTGGTTATGCCATGGGAGTTTGTCATTCCTAGTCTTCGAGTAGCTTCTCAAGAAGGTTGGGATGGTAACCCCTTAGTGGAGCGATTATATATCCTTGAAATGCTAGACGAAGAGAGGCAATTGGCTGTGCAAAATGCCCTAGTAGAGAAGGATAGAAGGAAGAAGTGGTTTGATCACCATTTAAAGGATAAAGACATCAAGGTCGGTGATAAAGTTCTTATGTACGGGGTATGTAACGAAAAGAACAAATTGAAATACGCTCGTAAGGGACCATATCGAGTGTGTGAAATTACCCCGTAAGTTACCATTCGTGTGGAGACTCTAGATGGAGTTGAAACCATTGGATTCCTTAACTGGAGTAAATTCAAAAGATATTATGATCCTCTAAGCCAGGGATAGATACAAGCCATTCATCAAAAGAAGGCTGTCAAGGAACAAGTAGAGCTAAAGAAAATCCAAGCAAGAGTTGAGGCTCAAGAACGACAACAACATCTCAGACGTCAACGAGAGGCTAATCTGGGAATCACGCAAGCATTTTTTGAGGACACCGATGACAATTCATTAGAATCTAAGCCACCCCTACGATACCCCATTGAGCTAAATAGCACCTATGGGAAAGTTCTATATAACGCTTTAATGGACACGGGTGCTAAATTTAATCTACTATCATATGGGGTGTGGTGTCAGTTAAGAAATCCATCTCTATCTGAGAGTACTATCCAAGTTAAGGGAGTCAACAAGAAAAAAATTATGGTTTCTGGAATCTGACACACTTCTGTCAGTTATGACAACGGGGTAGTAGCTCAAGACTTTTTGGTCATGCCTGCTGGAACTATGGAGGGCAACATAAACCTTGGATGCACATAGATGTTGGCAACCAAATGCACTATTGATTGGGGTACTAGTAGTGTAATGCATCCATAGAGGTAAAAGCTTCTCCACAACCTCCAGCTACAATAGTGGACCTCCATGAAGCTACAAAGGAGTCCACACCTCCCATTTTCCAAGAATCACCTGAGGAACCACTTCAAATTTGTTCCCGAGAGAGTATCTTACCACCCTTACAACTTGATGAGACACCTAAGGTAATAGAAAACTAATGGCAAAAAACCGCACCTATTACCAACTGGAACAATTGGTTTCAAAGGGTGACGACATCATTCCAAAAAGTATGACCTACCCAAGAAAGGGGGGAGTGTTTGCTGACATCCATCATTTACTTACTCTCCTCTTAACCTTCCTCACTGACCTCTCAATCTTCCAATCCTAGGGAATGTACATATATAGCCCTATACTCAAGGAAACAAAAAGTAAAAGAGCAAGAGCCACCAAAAAAAAAATCTGAAAACTTACAAATTCTAGTACAAGACCCAAGAATCATAATGACAAATCACTCACAAGGACACGATATTTGGACACAACCCTTATACTATTTTCACACTAATCAAAATATATATGTGTCTACAGATATGGCTAGTACGCTAGAGTCATCCACTCCTACCTTGGGTGAGAGGTACCCTCTATACTTTTCACAAGTGTTTCACATAGTCTACCCAGTGCTTGCTTGTGAATGGGATTTGGTAGATACGCTAGCTTGTGAGAAGAATTTTGAGGAATTAGAATGGCTGCTACGTGTATTGACCATGACTTGTCCATACTTAGTAGAGGACGTCTCTCCGGTTCACAAGCTTACCCTCTTGATCGAGATGACTATAGACGCCTAGTGATGTTCTTAGTGAACATTTGTGCCTCTAATGATGAGGAAGAGTTACATGAATACACGGATGGCACGTATGGTCTCACGGATGATGACTGTTTTTCTTGACAATGATGAGGATAGGGGTTTAGACCTAGGGCTACCTGCCCATCTATTCAATATCCTATTTCCTTGACTCTCTAGGAGGGTGCAAATAATTAGGTTAGGGTTCATTATGTTGTGTGATTGTGTTCAATAAAGGTTTGTGCCTCTTCCCACCACTGATGTGTCTCCTAGAGATACTCCTTGTGTTTTCTAGTGTGTACAAGAACGTGTTGAAGTTGCTGGGATTTTGAGTCTCTATCTAATTCACTGTTCAAAGAATCGAGCGAGATCATAAACACAAACAAGTGTTTCTTGTCTTCGTCATTTGCATTGCCTCAAGTCTCTTCTAGAATCCATGTTTGCCTGTTTTTACTGTGATTGGTAGCACACTATTCAACACATTTATTTAGTATTAAAACATTAGATTCAATATGATTTTATGTCATAATTCCTTGTCTAGGTTTAAGAAACAAGCAGTTTGACTAAGCTAGTTTGACCAAGTTAGGCGTTAGAGATCTTCTCTTAATACCATGGGGAATGCCTTCCTAATAATAAATGGTTACTTTATGTTCTTAATCTGATGTAGGAAGCGTTGTGTGCAATGTACTATGGCTTTCCAGTGGGCTTAGTCCCTATTGACCTTTAGCTTAAGTATTATAAAGGGAGTTTACTAGTGTGATGAGGCTGGGGAGGGTAACAATGTCAATATGACCCCCCAAAGTTACAAAATTGAAAGGCAATGAAAAACAAAAAACAAAAAACAAAAGTGCCAACACATGTAAAATCCTAATTTGGTACTTCACTCACATGTATTGCCTATGGTACTAGAGCCCTAGAGGTTCCCAGTGTGGGCGCATTTCCTTGAAAATCAAAAATCCCAAGGCATACAAAATAAGCACACACACATCAAAAATTAAATCACTGTGAAAAAACTTTGGGGGCTCGAAGAAAAGGGAATAATTCAGGCGATGATTTCATAAGAAACTCCTTTTATCGTAGCTTAACTAGAAGGTCTTTTAGGTATAGCCTCTAGTCAGCCCTCGAACATGAAATACTTTGCTCTCGTGATTAAACATCTCAATTGACCAGAGAGAATCGAGAAACTTGCCCATGCTATTAATAGGTGACCTCTAGTGCCTCTTGACCGTTGAATTAGCGACCCCAGACTAGTTTATTTTTTACCTTTACAAGTGCTTATGTACTTAATTATATTCGAGTTTAATGTTTACTGCTAAAAATTGTTTAATGCTCTGTTACCAATCAGTTTGTGTGCCTATTCATTGCCTATGCTTTTTAATTGTATGCAATTACTGTGCAATTTATGGTGGTTGATTTTGCAATGTTTGAAGAAAGCTCAACACTCAAACTCGGAAACTCGCTCTTCCACCTGAACGAACGGGCTTCATCTCAATAGCTTCTGAGGACGGAATCTACATAAGGAAGGGGGGCATGTTAACCCTTACGGACACCCTATCACCTTCGACGGACACCTTATCCTTAATTGATTGAGTCATGGACCGGGCTTGTTGGTCCAATAGGTGTATAGGTGATTGCCGATGAGAGGCGCACTCTAATCGGAACATTCAAGGGTTAGTTGGCTAAGCATGGGCGTTTAAGTGTGAATGGACGAGCTCATATAAAAGTCACTTAAACCTAAAAATCACTCATTCTCTCATTTGTGCAATTGAAGAGTGCTCTTGCTCCATCTCCATCTTCTTCTTCATCTCCTTGTGTGTGTGTGTGTGTGTGTGTGTGTGTGTGTGTGTGTGTGCGTGTATGCGTGACAGAGAGAGAGAGAGAGAGAGAGAGAGAGAGAGGAGGAAGAGAGAGTGTGTGTGTGTGCGCGCGATCGAGCATTGCGACGGCACGACGGCGGTGAGGCGGTTGAGCGCGGCACGGCGGTAGCTCCCTCTTCTTGGCGGCGATGAATCCTCCATGAAGGCGAGCGTAGGGTGGTGAGTGACAAACCCTTGCTTTCTTGAGCTTGCTAGATTAGTCTGGTTGTGTGCTTGCAGCCATTTGTGGCTTGCACATAGTGTAGGGCAAGTCCCTTGGTTGACACGTGCAACAAATGCGCACAATGGCAAAGCGCTAGAGCAAATGTGAAGAACTTGGGTAGGCAAGGAGATCTAGGAAGTGTATATATTATGTGGTTATGATGGCCGAACTGTATAGGTTTCTTTCTTGAAGAAAAGGGTTTACATTGGCAAAGGCTCTTACGATATGCAAGGCAACTTGGGTAGAGGAAGACATGTGGTCAGTGGTAAAAAAAAGGAGACGAGAGGTTTCTCACCTCTGCATGAGGACAACCAAAAAGTGCTACTTTGTAATTTTTTTGTAAAATGCGTTTTTTCTAAAAACGGCCCACGTTGTCTGAAGGAAAACCGCCTTTTGAACATTTTTGTGTGAGGCCAATTCTACACCTTGACAATGTTGATATTCGTTTTTGTATTCTACTGTGTTTGGATAGTTACAGACAGGACAACGAAGGAGATAGCTCTATGAGAGTTTTGGTTGTTGTATAGTCCACCATAGCCCATCAATTGAAGAAGACGCAAGCTCTGATTATGTTGCTTTTGGTGTCATTCCCCCTCCTCTTCTCTTCTTTGCATATGTGCATGCATTTTGGGTGTGTGTCGGCAAGTGTGCCCCCCCAAGGTCTGCAGTGCAAAAAGAGATTGTGAGAGTTTGTGTGTGATGAGGGTTGTGATGATGGTGCTTGGTTGTGGTGTTGCAAAAGTGTGTTCGTAGAGTTGTGTGCATATGGTAGTTTTTTGGGTGTGATATGGTGTTTAGAAGGTGAACATCTAGTGGATTGGGGAGTTTTGTGTATCCTGCCCATAGAGAGGCTGATTGTTTGTGTGCAGGGTGTGTACCCCTTCCCCCTTTCCATCTTGTGGTGCCCCCATTGAGGAGCATTGATACTCCGATTTGAAGTTGAAAGTGGTGTTTGAAGCTAGCAGAGAGATAGTGGAGCCAAGATTTTGCCCCATTATTTATAGGTGTTGAAGACCCTAAATATTGGTTGACAGATTTGGATTATGGATGTTATCGATGCATATGTTGATGGATGCAAAAAAGCTAGAGATGGTGCCACTGCTGATGCTGCGCGGACGTGCAA
This sequence comes from Adiantum capillus-veneris, assembly GCF_014529385.1. Classification (NCBI taxonomy): domain Eukaryota; kingdom Viridiplantae; phylum Streptophyta; class Polypodiopsida; order Polypodiales; family Pteridaceae; genus Adiantum; species Adiantum capillus-veneris. The sequence goes on from NC_140931.1 coordinate 52,347,673, forward strand.
AGATTTGTTTTGATGGTTTGAAAGGTGATGATCAAAGTTCATGGTGGCAGGAACTGCAGAATCGTTTCTAAAGTGGTTTTGAAAGGTGGTACTACTCCGAAGAAGGATGTGCAAAGCTGAAGGCGATACACCAAGATATAAGTCAAGACTTTTTAATTTCCTTTGATGAATTTGAAGCATGTTGGAAGCAATTGGAGATTGCTACTGGGGTTAAAGGAAATCAGTACCTGAAGTTGTCAAAGTTTCTTGAGTGCTTGCATCCAAAGATTAGAGAAAAGGTGGAATTCGGTGCGGATACATATGATGACATGGTGTATTTGGCCAAGGTAAAGAGCAGGAAGGTGAAACAAAAGCTGGATTTGGGCTTCTCCTGCAATTATGTGTCTATGGCAGCAGGGTTCTATGGTTCAACCAAAGAATGCCGGTTGTCCGAAGTGAAAAACCTATTGAGGTTAGGGGTCCTATGTTATTAGTTTCTAGTTTAGGTGTACTAGCAGTGATGAATGCAGTGAAGGAGTCTTAGTCAAATGAGGTCTGCCTATGGTCAATTATGTTCCTTGGAGGTTTCTAGTTTATGGTGTACCCATGCCAGTGATGGAAGAGCTTGTCAAAGAGGATGAGTCCCTTATCAAAGAGAACCTGTGTGCAAAAGGGATAGAAAATGTCGAGATTCAAAGCTAGCTTGAAGAGGTAAAGCGTGTTCTCTTAGAGAGTTTGTATGAAAAGGTAATAGAGTGGAATCAAGTTGTAGATGCCGAATGCTTGGAAATGGATGAAGAAAGTGAGCAAATCTTAGAGGAAGGTCAAGCTTATGTGGAGAAATAAGAGGACGAGGATGCAGATACAGAGTCGGTTTATCATGCTGATGAAGATGAAGATGCAAGCTTGAGTTTCTGGGAGACAAGAGAGAAAGACAATGCAGACGAGTCCACATCCTATGGCAAGGAAACAGATGCTGATGAGTCTGTACTGAAAAAGGTAAAGATGCCTTGTTGTTGGACTGATGATATGGTGAAAGTCAATGTGAAAAGAGAGCAAGTTGAAGTGCCAAAGCTTGTAGAAGAAGATATGCGGTTGAGGGTGATATGTGGCACTATGTTGATGACCATGCTGATGAAGCTAGCGGTGGAAAGTGCTATGGTGATACAATATTACGATTCATCAAAATAATAAATGTTTTTACAATGAGAGCTCCAAAAAATGGTATCCGAGTTAGCTTGCTGCTAACATTCTCCCCCTCCTCACTTGTGTCATCCCTTGACACAACTTTATGGGCTGAAGTAATCTTTGGGTTGACGGCTGGCAAGGTGGTCTTTAAGCGCATGGAGTGCCTTCTCATATCTGAATTTTCTTTCTTTGTCAGGAACCTGCAAGAATTGCATGGTGACCCTGTTTTTGAGCTCAATGGCTGTAGCCAGCAAATCTGGAGGTTAGGTTTCTTATCACTAGCCCAAATATCTTCGTTCGCCAAGTGAAGAACCTTGTATAAAAGGCTTCCTCAAATGCCAACATATTGTTAGATAGCAAGAACATGCATCAGGCGTAGAAGCCATAAAGAACTTCTTTGGAAGGCTGGCCACTTAGGTCGTAGCAAAGACCCTTATTGACCTCGAGGAATGACATCCACGGTGCTTCTACTTGCTCTGGCTCGTGAAAAGCTTCAATGCATGTGAGAAACATTCGGCACATTTTGTAGAGTGTGGCACATGAGAGATCAGGGAGGCTTTTGAAGAATTTCATGGCGCCCATTAGGGTTTTCACCATGTATTCCTCTGTCGGTGTTCCCTGCTCTGGAGCTGGCAATCTTAGATAGTTGAGCCATGTAGGCCGCTTCTTATTCCAGGCTTCATGTGCTTGCCATGTCCTTACCCGTGGTACATGACAAAATGTTGGGTCTTTCTGAAGGGTTACAGGTGCTCTTGTGAACATAATTAAATATCGTGGATTCTTGTTTAGCCAGCTCTTTCTCCACTTGGGGTGGACATCCTCTGCGCCTTCTTCCTGCATATCTTTATATAGTCTTTCTTAAAATACCTGTAACACCTCTACTTGATCAAGGGATATGGAAATGATTTTTGATGCCATTGTGCATTGATTTGGTTGGGAGTGAATTGAGTGACATTGACTAAATGGAGAACCCTCAACTCCCAATCCATCGCTTCTTTCCATTTGGCATCTGTCTCTTGTGCAACCTGCTCCTTAAGTGCATCTTCCTCAGCTTTGGAAAGTTGGACCATGGGCACTTGTTCAACGTTTGTGAGTAGTACCTGAAACTCTTCTTCTCCTCCTAGTCCTTCTGTCGGCTGTATTTCCATCTCAGCAAAAGAGACTGATGGAATTTCAACATTTGGTTGCTCTGAGGTACCAGCTTCTTCTTGTGTCTTTGGTTGTCCCTCTTGCAGTAGCAGATTGACTCGCTTGAGCTCTGCTATCTCCTTGAGTAGCTATTCTTCTCAAGGTCTCTTCGTTGTGACTGCTCTAGCCTTAGCTCTAGCTCAAGATCTTTTTTCTTATTTTCCAAAGCCTTGTAGACTTTGTCTGTACCTTTGATCAAGGCAACTGTAGGATTTTCCCTATCATTGATTCTTTGCTCTGAATATTGCAGAGATGCGTTTGCTACATCGAGTTGCACTTGGACTTTCTCTACTGATAGAGTTGTGGTTAGGAGTTCATTGGTTACCTCTATCAATTGTTGGTCTTTGGTCTTGCAGACATCTGATAACTTCGTGAGAAGTTCGCCTAGCTCCTCCAATTCTTTTAGTTGCTTCTCTTTGGCTAGCTGGTGTTGTTCACCTTCAGCTCTCAGCTCTTGGGATTGTCTCTACAGATCTGAGATGGCATTCATTCTGTCATCTAATTCTCCTTGTAGAGCATCGATGACCATCTCCAACTCTCTAGCTTTAGCACTGCGGCTAAGTGCTGTTGTTTGCATTTTATCGGTCATTACCTGCATCTGCTTGGCATATTCGTTTACCTATAAAATGACTTTGTCATTCGTCTCCCATGCTTCATGCTCTATAGGCTGCCTAGATGTTTCAGCAGTCTCTATGTGAGGCTCCTTGGGTGGGGCTGTGGTTGCTTGTGGTTGCGTCGGGGTTTCTACCTCTCCTTGAGGCTGAGCGGTTGCTTCTGTGGTTTCCTGTTGGGTGGTTATAGACGGTGTGGCCTCTGTCTCTATTGCTTTGAGTTGCTCAAAACTGGTTGTCTCCTGTGGTTCAGGCTCCTTCTCTTTGGCTTCCTCGCCCTCAGTGGGTCTAACTGTTGGTGAAGGGGGAGGGCTTGGCATTGGATGATTTGTGGCCATAGCAAGTGAGGTGGGCTTTGGAGACATTTCCTCCTAGTCATGCCGTGTCTCTCTTTGTTCCGTTGCCCTTGCATGTCTTTGCTGCTCTGCTGCATCTTCTCTTGCTTTCCTCTTGGGCTTCTTTTAGCTTTAGTGCTTCTGCCTCTACATACATTCTTTCAAGAAAATTTGTGGGGTCCTCTACGTCTTTCCTTGCAGGGTTCTTAGTTCTGGGACCCCTTATCTCTTTGGGAACCCACTTTGCCGGGTCCTCACCTGCAGCTTGGTGACTTCTTTTGTAAGTTTGTTTTTCCCTTTCAAATCTTGCCTTTTCCTATTGAGGTTCCTCTTGGTATGCAGCCACTGCTTTCTTCTTCATCTCTTCTATTCTGGCCCTCCTCTATTCATTGACCGAGATTTCACTACTATGCGCTTCATGAAAGCTCTCTACCGATTCTTCATCTGGCTTGTAAACTCTCTTTGACGACCGTGTGGCTCTGGGAGAAGGCTGTGCAGACACAATCCATGTGTTTTGATCTAGGGCAGGCAGAAAATTGTCGACCATGCCAATAGCATGGTATGCTATTCCTGTCAATACTTCAGGTGCACCCAAATACGTGATTTTACCTTCCTTTTGTGGTGCCCTTCAGCATTGTCAACACATACTGAGCGTGATCGATTTGTTACCTGGTTGTCGACTTCAACACTTGCGTGAATGTACTCGCAATTGCATGATTTGGTGTGGTATACCATGGCGGTCTCTTTGCTAGAAAGTGGAAGTGCTAGTGGTACAGACGTGTTGGTTCTTCCACTTGCCTTTGGATGAGGCCGGCAAAAGTTGCAGCAACAGTCTCCTCGATGAATGTGCCTACTTTCTTCCTGTCTCGGGCCCGCATTGTCATCCCTTCATTTGGCAACTTCAATGCCTCGGCCACAATTTCCTTTGTTATAACCACTTCTACTTTCTGCCCTTGCTGGTTGGTGATTTGGGTTGATCCATCCTCTTTGATAGAAGACAATAACTCATATGCTTTCTGGTAGTCTACGCCACACGGTTCCTGGTCGTAGAAGTTCCTGAGGCCCAGCCTTCTGTTGGCTTCTTTTGTGTCTGGATTGGCAACAACATCATAGATCTCTTTTGGTAGCATATGCAACCCTACTTGGTGTCCTTCTTCACTGTGAAAGCTATTGTATTATGTTCCTCAAGCTGTTCTCTTGACAAATATGTTGCCTTGGCCATCTTTACTGAACTTGGGTCCAGTTGGTAGGGTGGAATCTCTTGTAGCTTCTCATTTGGGATACCCTCTTCTTGGCCTTCTCTGTAGCTTGCATTGCTCCCCTCATGTCTCATGTGAGACGGCGCTGTAAACGGGCGACCGTGGACTCCAAAAATCGCGTGTGAAGAAGGTCGAAAGATCTCTCTCCAAGGGCGACAAGTGGAAATGAGGTGATTTTAGACTACGTTGGATATCTATACTCGGACTTCCCAAACCATTTTTCCCCAAATTTCCCTGTTAGTCCTACTAGGCCGTGAAATCTATGTTAGATTCAAAAATATCCTCAATTGGATTCTTGTAGCTCATTCTGCAAGAATTTTGCGAAAGTAGGTCTTGGCCGCCTAATTTAGGCTTCCCGCTTCCATCTTTCGATTTGAATGAATTTTTTGTCCGCCTTGTCCTTCTGATCATCATTGTATCTTCAGTCTTTCCATCTAAGCTCATTTGCTATTTATTATTAATTTTTGACCTCTTTATTACAAAAATTAAAAAAACAATAAAATGCACTAAAAAAAGCAAATTGGAAAATCAACAATTAAGAAAATCCATTGAGAAACACTGCTTTATTACTCTTTGGTGGATTTATCCATTTTAAAGTTCCAATATCAAGAAAAATTGATGGAAATAAATAAAAAAGACTATTTTTGATGTGTTTTCTGATAGTATATACACTATTTACACTCTTGGGGAGATGTTATCAGTTAAAATTCCCCTATTGATGATTTTTTAAGGGCATTATTAGATATTTTTGAAACAAATCACACATTAACATCCAAGTTTTTCCTCCCTCTTCAAACATTGCCCGTTCCCTTCCACCCCTCCTAGATAGAGTACTCCAGGACGACTGTGTGCATGGATTCAACAATCGTGTCTATACATAGTCGTGGTTGGCTCTACCATGCTTTGAACATCAATGCAATTTAAAACAGTATGCTGTGCAAGAGATGGGTCTTGAGTAATTAACTCAAGGGTTTCTGTAGTTGAGGTTTCCTATTGATGTTTTCCAAATAGCAGATTTTGTAGTTTATGTTCTCTTTGTCTAATTGTATCATCGGGATGCTTTGGCACACTGATTTCCTGAACTGTCCATATCAATGATGACGGTTGTTGAGATTTAACTCGCCACTGGTATCTCGATTTTTTGTTGATGAAGTATTGTGGTTGAGTGTTTGGAGACTTAATTTTCCACTGCTTCATTGGCTTTACAATTTGTGGAGAAGATAAATGCTCCTTTTTCCTCCAAACCCATGTTGTTTTAAGTTGCCTTCTCGAAGATGTTTTTCTATGATTTGTTCGATGTGAAACTTTCTTCCGTATGGTAGCTGAGTCTTTAGGCACCCAAATTTGAGACGGCTTGTTTTTGAGTTGTGCTTTGGGTATCCATATTTTCTTGACTCCTTGCATGCTCCGTGTAGCATTTTCTTGTCTAGATGACGAAGAAGAGTTGTTACTCCCTGATTTTCTTTGTTGGTAACCTCTTTTCAATTCCTCTTTGCTCGGGGCAATTGGAACAATGATTATTCCTTCTTTAGGTGATAGTTGGAGTTGATTGGTGTCCCAATCTGGTACTGCCTTGTACGTTCGCATCCATGAGATTCCAAGAATCATTGTTTCATTCATGTGTTCAACTGGTATGCATACAAATTGATGAGGGCATGGACAGCCATGTACTACCACATTCAAGTTGACTACCCCTTGAAGATTGGTGTTGGGTTTTTGTTTCATCCTTTGATAGCAGATATTCCTGATGCTAAAGACTGATTCGTAGCTTTCCTCTAAGTGGAATAAGTGACTCCATTCATCCGAGCTCCAATATCTACTAGTGCATTTGTGCTATGATTGTTCAGTTGTACTTTGATGCGAAGGTCCATTCCATCTAACCATTCATCATCCGTTGACACTATATCATTCTCTAATTTCCATAGTCTTTCATCTAGTTCCAAAGTGTTGATGGGAATAGGTGTTGTTGATTTTTGAAAGCAGATTTCCTCTTGAGTACTCAAAGTCGAGATTCCTCTTAGGCTTCATCAAGAAACTGGTTTAGTTTCATCTTTCTTTGCTTTGCTGCATGCATCTTCTCTAGCAAATCATTGGTTAGTGGAAAATTGTACTTCTTTAAGCGGCATCCACTAATCCAGTTAGCCATTTGTTCACCATCTAGAGTGGACAACTTAACTGCTCCACTTGGAGAGACATCTTCAATGACAAACGGTCCGTTTCCCTTTTTCTTGAACTTGGGAATGTGTTGCTCAAGGGAATAGACTAAAACTAGGTCCCCTTTTTTGAAGATTTTTGTGACTAGATGGGAATCAAAAAACTGTTTTTGTTTTTGTTTTTGTGCATAGATGTGAGCTACAATTGCTAGCCTTTGCTCATCAAGATTTTCTAAATCTTCGAGCCTTTCTGATAGTTCATGTCTGGTCCACTCAAGATCCTTAGCTACCCTTAGTGTCGGCAATAGAAATTCTATCGGTACTATGGCATCAAGACCATAAACAAGGTTGAAGGGTGTAGCATTTAGAGCTGTCTTGAATGAAACTCTATAAGCGCAAGCGATGTATTCTTTTCTAAAGCTTCCCAAAGGCGAGCCTCCTTGCTTCTCCAGCCCTTCCACCGGGGAATCATTTTACTAGGGGCCTCTGCTGCTGGAGCTGTAGTATCATTAGACTTCAAGGAGCAGTCCTTGGCGAAGTGTCCAAAGTTTTTGCATTCAAAACATGCCCCAAAGTATGTTCCAAAGTTTAGCGGAATAGTAACTAGACCTGCTCTGACATTGATAACCATGCTCTTAGGTGGCATTTTAGACACATCCCAGCCTATACAAACAATGTTTGAGGTTCTACCAAACCCTCTCTTGCTAGGTAAAAATAAGGGAGTGCCCAATTGGCTAGCAAGCATCCTGAGATTTTCCCATAGCTAGCTAGGCAGACCCACAAGCTCAACCCAGACCGGATGAAACCCTTGTAAAGATTCAACTAAGTCGAACACTGGCTCCCAAGGAACCACACAAACCATAGTCCTATTAAAGACTAGGGGCCCTTTGTCAAGGATCTTTTCCACATCGGAGGCCTCTTTGAATCTCACTGAACAGAATCCTTTAGTTAGGTAAAAAGTACTTTCAACTGCTCCTCCATGGCCAAGAATTTAAGGGCCTTGAAGCCATTGAATCATCTCAAACCTGTTCGGGATTCTTCCACTGAACCCAAATACAAGCGTTAGCTCAGCTTTCCTGGCTAACTGTTTTTTATAATTGCTGGTGGTATCGCGACCGTAATAGCCTTGACAACCTCCACTTGTTGGGACAAATAATTTTTTAAAGCGGAAAAGACCAGATCTGCCAACCTGTCTTCCACCAGCCCACTGCAATATTCTTGGAAACTAGTCCTTTTGTTGTTGTTAGGGCCAGATTCAATCATTTTGTTGACTTCCTTAAGATCTTGCTGAATTCTAGGTCTTGTATTCTGTAGTTTTTTGAAATCTCCTTCACTCGACAACCCTTGTGCTGAACCTTTTCCATAACCCTTAGAGTTAGGCTCCTTGAGTATGCTAGCAAACGAGATGCCTGGCCTGCCAACTGTAGATGCACTTGACACCTTATTTACGTTCATACAGATGGAACCCTGAGGAGCCCCGTCTTTGAGGGTTTTAACCTCAAATTTGAACCCTCTCTTAGTTCTTCAGAAGGCACTTTTCCAATTGGTACAATTTTGTCCACTTTCTTGGTTGAAGCCTTCGACGAATTGGGGCTCGACATTTCTGCATCATGCAACGGTTTCAAAACCAAGCCGCCGCCTTCATCCATCGGCACTGCTAACTCCAATTTGGATGATTTACCCATCTGTGAAAATTTTACAATATCTTCGCCTATGACTAACGCGCCGGGTTCCATTATTGAGTGACACCCAAAACAAAAGAGTAATGAACTCCCCTTCTAAAAGGGAGATTAGGAGGATAGGAAAGAAGAAGAGAAAAAAAAAAACAATTATCACCACAAGATAATAATTGTTGCAAAAGGGGCGATTATTAACTTTGAAATTGGAGGCTTGCAGCAAAAGGAAAAAAATGTTATTAACTAGGAGAAAAGCGCGATTATTTACTGGCTTGGCATCTTTTGTGCAAAAGGGAAGGCTCTCGGTCCTGAGTAGCCTGCTTGAAGCTCACAAAGCAGTGCGACCCAGCTCAACACGCTACCACAGAGGCAACCCAAGCCGGAAATGACTCCCCTTTTCTAAATATCTCCTACGTCTTCTTCTTTGCGCAAAAAATTACGGTGCCACCTTAACCCCAACCCCAACCCTGTGCAGCCTGCCAAATACAGTCACAGAAGATGTCAATGCCAACCTAACCCCAGACTCGTTCGTCCGCATCCTTGAAAAACCCTAACCTGTGCTCAGCCATCGCTTCATCTTTCACAAGACTTTTTCTTTACCTTTAACATATTCTTAGATTCTTGCCAAACTAATGAGTCCAAAATCGTAACTACATATTTTTGCATATCCAAGAATACCTTATCTCATTTAAGATTTCTATACAAAATTTGGGAATATCTCAAGGGTCCGGTCACTATATGGCTAACCAAGCACTTGTCAATGGATGGATGGATCCCTCTGTGAAAAGAGGGCTCATTAAACCCATCCCAAAACAGGTATGTTGTTCTCATGTCAAGCATTGGCACCCCATCTCAATGATGTTAGTAGCTTATAAAGTCATCACCAAAGCGGCTGCTCTTAGAATGGTTCCCCTCCTGGACAGGGTTATCTCTCCCCATCAGCACGGGTTTATTAAAGGAAGGTCGATTTATGATAACATTTTGGCAGCAATGGTTGGCATTGAGTATGCTGCCTTCTCAAAATAGGAATTCATCTTGCTTCAGCTTGATTTAGACAAGGCTTATGATAGAATTGTATGGTCTTTCATTGAAGATGTCATGAAAACTCTAGGTTTTGGCCCTCGCCTCTGTCGTTTTATACACACTCTAGGTGCAGGTGGACATTCTGAACTCCTGTTCAATGGAAGAATAGTAGGCACCTTTGAAGCCAAAAGATCAATCCAACAAGGTTGTCCCTTGGCCCCGCTCCTTTTTGCCATTGGCTCACACCCCCTCTTAACAATGTTTGAAGCAGCTGCTGCACAAGGTGACATTGAAGGATTGGTTTTGCCAGGCAATGACCAACTCCTGGCCAAAATGTTCGTAAATGACTCCCTCCTTTTCCTAAAAGCCTGCCCCCAGGTTCTTAGGAACGCATTAGAGATCGTGCACACTTTTGCCATGGATTCAGGTTCAAAGTGCAATATTGAGAAGTCAAGAGTGATCTCTCTTACGGAAGATGACACATTTGACCCATCAGACTGGTCAGGGGAGTTCGTCACTAAAGGAAAGATATTTCAACATTTGGGTGCCCCTTTGGGAGTAGATGTTACTCACAAACAACAATTTCAGTGGGTCTTGGAGAAGGTTTTTTTTTTTTTGAAAAGGTGGAAGTTTGTGTTGCTGCCCTTCTCCCAAGTTGAACAAAAGTGACTCATTCATGCTCCCTTACATTGCCTTCACCAGTCCTCTCCTCAAAATAGCAAGATGCAACTCGAAGGAGTTCTTGAAACCTGTTAAGAGATTCTTATGGAAGAACAACACCAAAGTCTCTTTGCCATGGCAGTGGGCAGAATGGGAATTGATTGCTCATCCAACTTCCCAAGGCGGACTCGGAATCCACAACCCAGTCGTCCATGTCCAAGCCTTCTGTGCCAAGTTTGTGGTTTCTATAGCAAAGCAAGATCAAGCTTGGGCTATCATGACCAAGGATATGATTGACAAGTCAAAGCTTTTCTCTAAAGGAGGACAAAAGGAAAGAGATTAAGATGCACGATAAACTCTTAGCCCCTGGATGGGCTAGTTTGAAATTGGGGGGGATAACGAGAGAGCTGGTGCAAATGCAACTATTCCACTAGGGTCTTGGAATGGGGGGAACTAACCAGGTACTTTCAGAACTCCACTGTGCACTGGTCCATTTGGCTAGCAAACGCGACTGATATTAATCTAAACCTTTGCTGGTGGGAAATAGCAAGAGAGCTAAACAACAAAGGACTCCAACGACCAATCCACTTCTGGGATGAAACCAACAAGCACTGGAAACCTTCTCAAGATCTAGCCGATCAACTTTAGCTAAATGGCATGGAGAAGATGCTTGTCTGTAGAGTTCTTAAAGGCCTGAACAATGGTCTAATGCCAATTCAGGAATCTATGTTTGAGTGTAAAGCTTGGAAATGGCCCAAAGATAGATCTTTTTCCAAAACCCAAACCAAGATCATATATCAGGAGCTCATACACAAGGAAAATTGGTTTACCCCCTTGAATAAATAGTGGAAGATACAGTGGACAGAAGGCTGATGGACTGAGGTCACATTAAACATTTGGAAGCCACAGTGGCCCCACTACATGAAGGTGTTTTTATGGAAGGTGCTTTGGGGAGCCCTGCCGACGGGTGTCAAGTTTCAAGCACGAGGTATACGATCAGATAGATGCTCTGACTGCCGAGGGTCTAGTCAAGACCTGACACACCTTTTTATGGAATGTCCAACGGTAAGAGGTTTGGCAGGGAAGGTGTGCAAATGGATTCAAAGAACGTGGAAGATTGGTTTCTTCAAGAAGGATCTTTCTCTTGGAGGAAAATAATTTCGGAGTCCTTCCCTTCTTATCTGTGCCCAACTTGTTAGATTCTGCTTCTTCTACAATATCTGGAAGGTCAAGAACTACCATGTCTTAAATAATGAAGTTTTTGTGGCGAGTTTCTTAGTGATTATTCAAGAAAGAAAGGAATTGATATATACGATAAGTAAAAGTCATGACTCAGATGATTGGATTTGGGCGGCACAAGCCATTCGATCAAAGAATTAATGGTTGTAAAGTTTGATGTAATATCCGGCTCTCAAGGCTCAGCCTCAGCTTGAGAATGATATGTAATTTTCTACTTTCTCATTCTAGTTCGATCACTCACAATTGTGAGTTTTGCATAAAAAAAGCTTTCTACACAAAAGAAAATGAAAAGGTGGGAGTTTCAGTTGCTTCCCTTCTCAAGTCGAATAAAAGTAATCAACTCATTCATGCTCCCTTACATTGCCTTCACCAGTCCTCTCCTCAAAATAGCCAAGTGTAATTGGAAGAAGTTTTTGAAGCTTATTTTTATGGAAGAACAACACCAAGGTCTCGTCACCATGGCAATGGGCAAAGTGGAATTTGTTGCTCGGCCAACTTTTCAAGGAGGCCTCAAAATACACAACCGATGGTCCATGTCCAGGCTCTCTGCGCCAAGTTTGTTGTCTCAAAAGCAAAACAAGAACTAGCATGGGTTATCATGACCAAGGATATGATTGACAAATCAAAGCTTTGCTCTAGAGGCGGTCAGTGGAATGAGATGAAGGTGCACGATAAAGTTTTGTCCCACGAATGGGCCGATTTGAAATTGGGGGGCATAACAGGAGAGCTGGTGCGAAAATGCAATACTGTGTCGCGGGCCTTGGAATGGGGGGAACTAGCCAGGTACTTCCAAAACTCCACTACACACTAGTCCCTATGGCTGTCAAAGGTGGCTGGAGTTAGTCTAAACCCCTACTGGAGGGAGATAGCAAGAAGGCTAAACAATAAAGGACTCCAACGGCTGATACATTTCTAGGATGAAACCAAGAGACACTGGAAATCTTCTGGCCATCTAGTAGATTAGCTTCAACTTGATGGCATGGAAAAGATACTTGTCTTTAGAGTTGTTGAGGGCCTCAATAACAGTCTACTGCCAATTCAAGAATCCACATTTGAATGGAAAGCATGGAAATGGCCCTAGGATAGATCCTTTTTTAAACCCCATACCAAGTACATGTATAAAGAACTCATGCACAAGGATGATTGGTTTGCCCCCTTGAACAAACAATGGAAGAAACATTGGTCAGCAGCCGATGGACTGAGATCACGACAAACATCTAGAAGCCACAATGTCCCCATCATATGAAGGTGCTTCTATGGAAGGTGCTTTGGGGGGCCTTACCAACGGGTGTTAAGATTCAAGCACGGGGCATAGTGTCCGACAAATGCTCTGGGTGCCAAGGGGCCAGTGAAGACCTTGCACACCTTATTATGGACTATCCAACCATAAGAGGTCTGGTAGGAAAGGTGTACAAATGGATACAAAGAACATGAAAATTGGTTTTTTCAAGAATGATCTATTCCTTGGGGGAAACTGGTTTCGGAGTCCTACCTTGCTTGTCAGTACCCAAATTATTATGTACTGCTTCTTTTATAATATCTGGAAGGTCAGGAACTGCGGTGTCTTTAATGACAAAATTTCTATTGCCAACTTCTCAACAATTGTCCAAGAAAGTGAGGAATTAATCTTTACGATTAGTAACGGCCATGACTGGATTGGGGCGGCCCATGCCATTCAATCGAAGCCTTCCTAGAGTTTTGAAGTTTTTGTGGTTTGTAAGTCTGCTGTCATATCAGATTCTCAAGGCTCTGCTTGAGCTTGGGGATGGTTTGTAAATTTCTTTATGACAATCTAATACAATCACTCACAATTGTGAGTTTTGCACAAAGAAAAAAAAAGATTTCTACACAAATTTACATTTTATTTCATTAATTTTTGCTATGCAAATAAAGGACAAAATTGAAAAACATGCAAAAATGGCGATTATTTCATTACCGCAAAATTTTCTCTAAGAGTGAAAACAGATTATAAACTTGCAAAGATTTTGTTAATTGGAACAACGTAGCATTCCAAATGTACGAGATACTTTTGTAAATTACTTAAATGAATGTTCCAGAAATTGGATTAACAATGTCGGATGCGAGGTTTTCCGCGGGCGTCTGAGAGAGAGAGAGAGAGAGAGAGAGTTGGGTTTGTTTGTGTGTGCGTGTGCTGAGGCTCGACTCCTGCACAGCTGCCCCTCCTCTCTTCCGCGCCTCTTGTGTTCTGAGGAGCTCCTGGGCAGACTCGTAGAGCTTCAGAAAACGGAAGAGCCTTAAGAAGATCAGTGAGTAAATCTTGGGGCAACAGCTAAGCAAGCCCCGTCAACAGCGCTTGTGGGCTTAGGTTTTGTAAATAATCGCCTTTTTGAAGCCTTAATTATCGTGATGCTTAGGTTTTCTAAATTATCGCCTTTTTGAAGACTTAATATTCACGATGTTTGCATTAGCACCCTTGCTACTGTCAGCCTTTGTAGATTTCATTATCATTAGCATCTCTTCTGATCCTTAGTTTCAAAGGAAACAGGCAATGGGATCAAAATTGGTCTTTTATGGAGAAGGAGGGGACGGGTTCAATGGTGTCCTCTCTATTGTTGACAAGAACTTGGAGCCCAAAGTGGTCCTTAATCACCCCTCTGGGAGAGTTCTAGGAGTAAGAGTCACTTGGGGGGTCAACATATCACCGTTGTGAACATTTATGGACCATGCAACGCCAAGGATAGGGCCAAATTGTGGATACATCTTAAGGACTCCCCATTAGAAGGACAGTGGCTGCTAATAGGAGACTTTAATATGGTCGAGAAGAGAAAGGATAGAACATGCTCAACTAGTCTATTGGCAGGGTCTGAGAGAAATAAATGGTTTGGACTGTGTGAGAAATGGGCTTTGATGGACCTGTGGGAGTTAGGTCCTTGGAATCGCACGCTAGGATTCACATATACAAGCCTCCAATATGCCGGCACGACATCCCGGCTCGACAGTTGCTATTGCTCTCATCAAGCTGACTAGATCCCATCCCTTGTTGAGATAAAGGTACAAACAACGAAGAGCTTTCTGATCATCTTCCCCTACACTTACAACTCAAGAAAGCCAAAGGGGATGGAAGGACCCCCAATGGAAGTAAGAGCTACTAGTTAGAGGGGCACACTTGTTCAAAGACCCTGTGTTTAGAAGTCTCGCCAAGAAAGCCTTATGTAAGCTCAACAAAGATACCCGACTAGAGAATCCTAAAGCTTGGGACCTTTTTTCTCGGAGTATACATAAAGTGATCAAAACTTCGGGCCCTCGGATAAAAGAGGCCCGGGAGGAGAAAGTGAAGCACCTCAAAGAAAGGGTTGATCATCTTACAAAGAAAAAAGTCTCTGGGCTTGCCTCCATTGATGAACACAAGCAATGGTTGGAAGCTAAAGCAAGCCTAGCTGAGCATCAGCTCGAACAGGTTAGGAGGGCAAGATTACTATTCAGGGAGACCTTTCTTCAACCTGAAGCTGCTAATCAAGCACATGTTTTTCGATCCTTGAAAATAAAAAAAAGCCGAGGTGTTTTCACTCACTCACAGACGAGAAGGGGGTTACTACACAGGACCCAGATGATATGGCCCGGATGATTGTGGATCACTTAAGCCAAATCATTGGCCATCTTGAGACCCGCTCTCATGAAGTGGAGGCGGCCAGAGTAGTCTTGCTCAAGAGTGTCAGCAAACAAATCCACCAACCTGAAGCCAATCGTCTGGAGATGGCCTTCTCTGAAGATGAGTGCATGCATGCGTTATTTGCTCTTGGCAAGGAGAAGTCCCGTGGCTGGGATGTTATGACCACTGAATTCTTCAGAGAATTTTGGGATGACCTCAAGGGTCTGGTCACATATATGGCTAACCAAGCTTTTGTCAAGGGGTGGTTGGATCCCTCTGTGCAAAAAGGGCTTATTAAGCCTATTCCAAAACAGGTGTGTTGCTCTCATGTTAAGCACTGGTGTCCCATAACCATGATGTCAATAGCATACAAAGTAATCACCAAAGTAGTTGCTCTTAGAATATCTCCCCTACTGGACAGGGTAATCACGCCACATCAGCACGGGTTTATAAAAGGAAGGTCCATATATCACAATATCTTGGCAACAATGGTTGGCATTGAATATGCTGAATTCACAAAGCACGATTGCATCTTGCTTCAACTTGATTTAGACAAGGCATATGATAGGCTTATGTGGTCATTCATTGAAGATGTCATGAAAACTCTAGGTTTTGGGCCTCGTCTTTGCCGCCTTGTTCACACTCTGGGTGCGGGTGGGCATTCAGAGCTCTTGTTCAATGAAAGAATTTTGGGCACGTTTGAAGCGAGAAGATCGATCAAGCAAGGATGCCCCCTAGCCCCCCTTATTTTTGCCATCGGCTCACATCCTCTTGTAACAATGCTCGAGGCGGCTGCTGCACAAGGAGAAATCCAAGGTTTGATTTTGTCCGGCAATGACGAGCCGACAATGACCAGCTCTTGGCCAAAATGTTTGCTGAAGACTCCCTCCTTTTTTTAAAAGCCCGCCCTCAGGTTCTCAAGAAGGCGTTAGAGATCGGGCAAACTTTTGTCGTGGCTTCGAGGTCGAAGTGTGGTATTGAGAAGTCGCGACTCATCTCCCTTTCGGAAGAGGACACATTTGACCCTTCAGACTGGTCAGGGGAGATCATGTCTAAAGGAAGGATATTTCGACATTAAGGTGCCCCCTTGGGCATGAACGTTACTCACAAGAAAAAGGTTTCAATGGGTCTTGGAGAGGACACAAAAGAAAATGAAAAGATGGGAGTATGTCCCTCTAATCTTGCTAAGCAGGTCAATTACGCAGGATCTTGGGAGAACCTTTCGATCGCTTCGAAGTGAAAAAGCGGGGAGCTATTACATGGAGGAGAGAGAAAAAGGAATGCCGCGTTCAGGCGAGGAAATGAGAGCTTCATATTTTTTCCTGTGAGTTCGTGGGCTGCGAATCAGTCGAGCGGGCGTGTGTGAGAGGGCATCGTGTTGCAGAGCAGGGGAAGCAAGCATAATGCAGAGTAGGGCAATATTGACGTGGCAGCATTGCGTAGGGTCCAGGTTCATGCAATGGCAACGTGGGAGGCGCTAACGAATCCAAGGTGAAGCTCAAGCAGGCTCTGCGGGGATGAGTAGCGAGGGCAAGGGAGCGTTAATTGAATGGAGGTTTTTGGGAGAGTCATCCACCAGCACGAGCAGAGATGCACAGGTCTCTTTCTCTCTCTCTCTCTCTCTCTCTCTCTCTTAGGCAATGGAGGCACAAGTCTCTCTCTCTCTCTCTCTCTCTCTTTGTCTTTGAGGCTAGATCAGCGTTGCGAGGGAAGGGTTTGCAGGAGGGTTGTCTAGCGAGGAGATGAAGAGGGGACGCAGTTTACGAAGATGGGGATGAGAGCAGGCGCGGGAGAAGAAGACAAGATGCACGCAGGAACTCGGACGAACGCAAATCACTTACTTTGACAACAATAGAAGAAAGAATCTTCAGTTCTAATTAATTAATAGGTTGTCGAATGGACCCAGTACGTCCCCAGTTTGTGTTGCTTCCCTTCCCAAGTTGGATAAAAGTGATCAACTCATTCATGCTCCCTTATATTGCCTTCACCAGTCCTCTCCTTAATTAAAATAGCCAAATGTAATTGAAAGGAGATTTTGAAACCAGTTAAGAGATTCTTGTGGAATAAAAACACCAAGGCCTCAGCACCATGGCAGTGGGCGAGATGGGAATTTATTGCTCGTCCTACTTTACAAGGTGGACTCGGAATCCACAATCCTGTCGCCCATGTCCAGGCTCTCTGTTCCAAGTTTGTGGTTTCAATAGCAGAACAGGAACAAGCCTGGGCTATCATGATCAAGGACATGATTGACAAGTCAAAACTATACTCGAATGGTGGTCAATGGAAAGAGCTTGAGGTGCACGATAAACTTCTAGCCCCCGAATGGTCTAGCTTGAAATTAGGAGGCATAACGGGAGAGCTAGTGTGGAAATGCAATAGTGCAACAAGGGTATTAGAATGGGGGGAACTAACCCGATACTTTCAAAACTCCACCACACATTGGTCCTTATGGCTGTCAAAAGCGGCTGGAGTATATCTAAACCCTTACTAGAGAGAAATTGCCAGAAGGCTAAACAATAAAGGACTCCGAAGGCTGATCCACTCTTGGGATGAAACCACCAGGCACTTGAAATCTCCTGACTATCTAGCATATGAGCTTCAACTTCATGGCATGGAGAAGATGCTGGTCTGCAGAATTGTTGAAGGCCTGGACAATGAATTGATGCCAATTCAAGAATTCAGTTCTGAGTGGAAATCTTGGAAAGGGCCCAAGGATAGATCTTTCTTTAAATCCCATACAAAGAACATCTATCAATAGCTCATGTACAACGATGACTGGTTTGCCCCCTTGAACAAACAATGGAAGAAAAATTGGTCGGAGGCCCGTTGGTGGACTGAGGTCATGTTCAATATCTGGAAGCCATAATGGCCCCATTTTATGAAGGTGTTTCTATGGAAGGTGCTTTGGGGGGCCTTTCCGACGGGTGTCAAGTGGATAAATGCTCCTGGTGCCACGGGGCCAGTGAAGACTTGACACACCTTTTTTGGGACTATCCAACAATAAGCGGTTTGGCAGGGAAGGTGTGTAAATGGATAAAAAGAATGTGGCAGATAAGTTTCTTCAAGAAAGATTTAGCAATTGTGGGAAATTGGTTTTCAAGTACAACCCTTCTTATATGTACCCAAATTGTTAGATTCTGCTTCTTCTATAATATTTGGAAGGCCAGGAACGACTTCTTGGTGATTGTCCAAGAAATTATGAAATTAATATATACGATTTGTAAAATCCATAACTGGGATGATTCGCTTAGAGCGACCGATGACATTAGGTCGAAGCCTTCTTAAAGCTATGGTCTCTTTTGTGGCTTGTAAATCTGATGTAATATCCGCTTCCCAAGGCTCCGTTGGAGCTTGAGAATGATCTCTAATTCTCTATCCTACATTCTAATACAATCACTCACAATTGTGAAAATAAATATTAAAAAAATCATTATCATTAGGCCTTAAGCCTTGGCAAAATCAACTAGGCCTTAAGCCTTGGAAAACACAAGAAGATGGTAGGAAGAGGTAAAGAGGGAAAAAAACATTTATATAAAATGTCATAAAATCTAATATCTAACCAACCCAAATGATTTTCTCATATTAAATTGATCACTTAATGTGGGAGAATAAATGGGAACAAGTGTTAAGATATAGATATGTGCTTATAGATCTATCTCAACACGGGGCCAATAGTAAAGGGCCCCAAATGGGAGATGGTCTATAAAGAGCATGGCTAACCAATGGAGCATAAGACCTTAGGGTTAGCTTCATTGAAGACCTCCAATAATGTGTGTAAAAGTCCTTTGACCTTAGGTAAGCTAGGGCTGAGCTTGAGGTGGGAACCCGGCCCAAACTCGAGGTGCTTGTCCTGCTTGAGGTGCTTGATTAAGATGCTTGAGGTGCTTGACTGGCTCCATGCTTGAGGTGCTTGACTTGGTGCATGATTAAGGTGATTGAAGTGCCTTGAGAAGCTTGCCTGAGATGCTTGTGGGAACACCCCCTACTTCAAGTGCTTAGTCATGCTTGATGACTAAGGGGCTTGCTCATCCAAAGTCAAAAATATCCCTACAAGGAGGGGGGCAAGCCTACAAGGGGGGGGATGAGAGAGACACACACACACACACACACACACACACACACACACACACACACACACACACACACACACACACACAAGGGAAGCCCCAGCTTGAAGAGGCAGCAAGGACACTTGTCAAGTTCCTCCTCATGTTGCCCTCATGGTGTGCCTGAAACCTATTGGTTGGCCACCCAAGGGGTCCAATGATAATAAAGGATATTTAATTAATTGATTTTGCATTTATCAAGTCCTCTCTCTCAAAGGGGAAAGGGGGACACTTGTCCCAAGGCTATCCCTGTTGCTTGTAATGGCTCCTGCTTGTGATTGGCTAGGCCTGGAGGGGTCCAATGAGCTTCAAGCATGAGCTACAAGGGGGGGTCGACCCAAGCAAGCTAGGGGGGTGCTTAGGGGGTATACTCACCCACACACACTCACAAACACTCTCATTGTGTACTATGCAAAGGCAAGAGCTCCCTCTCTTTCTCCAAGCAAGTAGAGGTTGAGAGCCTACACCAACACTCTTGGCTATGGAGTGCAAATCCATCCAAGAGCCATGCTTCAATGCTTGAGCTTGCCATCTATTTCTTCTTCATTACTATGCTATTATGTATGCTAGCACAAGAGTTATGATAAGTGAGGAACTAGCTCTTTCTCGTATGAAATGTTTCTTCTTCCTCTTCCCTACCCTCATTCCCTGCTAGCTCTCTCCACCTTCGAAGGTGTTTGAGGTCTTGGTATAGTTAAAACTTTCTTCAAGTTTAGGTTATGCTATGATGGTGATGCATGAAGCTTTCCATCTTCATTGCCTCACCTAGGTCACAAGGAACACAAAGAATGTATTGTAACAAGTCTCTCTTTATGGGAGAAATCATAATACAAATGCCTATTGGAGGGGGGACCGGCTCCACAAAAATCCGATCCTCAACTGTTGTCATGTTCTCTAAATTCTCTCTCTTGAAAAAGTATTGTCTATGCCAAGTTAACTAATTGCTATGATTATGTTGCTATCTTCAATTATGTCAACCCGCTATGCTCACAAAATCATTTCTTGAAAGTACTCTCATTAAATTCCGCTACTCTCAAATTGAATAGGCAAATTCCATTACATTGGTATCAGAGCATTTGGTTTCTCTTTTCTTGCTTAAGAAGAGAGGTCCTTAAGTAGCCTATAAATGGTTGATGTTGTTAATTATAATAGAGTAAGTGGAGCTGGGAACTAATATCGGTTTTGTTAAGCCCACTATGTGGGGGATGATGCACACCTCGGGAGCTTTGGACTTAATAATGGAGTCATTTTAGACTTGCCTACGGCTTTACCATTATTGAGCCATAAGAAGTCCAAAAGGAGCTAGCCCTTGGCAACTCTGCTATGTTAGACCTACTCCTCTACTGTCTATAATTAACCACTTTGAGCCGTGGGTGTAGATACTTAAGAGCCGATTTTCAAAGGCTAAGAGGAGTGGCAACTAAGGTTTTGTATTGCCAAAGCATACACTAAGTATAAACATAAATTTTGTTAACATGGCTGACAATAATCAAGAGAGTAGAATGAACATTGATAGCTTTGATTTTGCACATGAAGGTGCTAATGATGATGCTCCCATGTTTGTGAATTATCTCGTCACTAGGTTGAAACAAGCTATGGGCAACCCTGCTTTGCAAGCCAAAGTTACTCAACAACTTCGTGCTTATGGAATTTCCCTTCCTCTCCCAGAGGAGAGAGAGATTAGGAGGCCTCTTGAAGAGACCCTCAAAAGAAGACTCTCTCCCATTCGAGAGGAGGAATCCAAAGAGAAAGAAAGCAATGACAGTCTAAGTTCTTCTGAAGATGTGGCTCCACGAAGACGGCGGTCTAGACGATCGCCTACTCCTCCCAAGAGGAAAAGAGCAACCCATAGTCCTTCTCCTCATCACTCTGAAAGGGAAGAGAGGAAACAAAGGAAGAAAAGGGCTAGGAAGAGGTCACCCTCTTCTCCTTCTTCTTCACCTTCCTCCTCATCCGATGAAAGTTATGGCTATTCTCCTAGAGAATACAAGAGGGGAGGATATCGCAAATCATTTCCTGCATGGTGAAGGTCACAAAAGCTAAAAAAGTTCAAGGAGGGAGGAAAGAGTATCTCTTTTCTCACCTATGATGGCACCTTTGGTGCTACCGACAAAGTGTTGGACTTCATCCAGCAATTTGATACGGCCTTTGGGGACGAGGGCTTCACAGAGTCCTCCAAGCTATGCCATGTAGCTATGCACTTCCAAAAATCAGCTCGTCAATGGTGGGCTAGCCTTCATGGAAATGGAGAAGCCCCAAAGACATGGAAAACTCTACGAGTTTCCATCATGAAGCAATTTCTTCCAAGTGATACTAAAGATAAAGTTCTTACGGAATGGCGCGGCTTGAAGCTCCTCTCTCATGAGTCTATCAACAAGTATGTAGACAAGTTTTGGGATTTACATCTCAAAGCTACTTTCTTTCAAAAGATAGACTTTGCCGAGCAAAGACAGCAATTCTGTGCGGGATTACCTGAAGAGATGTCCGAATACATCAACTCTCAACGGCCCGGTACTATTACCAAAGTAATCCACCACACCATGGTTGCTTCACGCATCAATTTCCATCAAGGGGCTAGACGTAATGTCAAGCCCATGGAAAACAAAGATAAAAATGATGCAAAGGGGAAATCCAATGCTCAAAATAATTCCCAAGGCACTTCCAACAACAACAATAACAACAACAACAATCGGTCCAAGGAGAAGGGAGTTTACAAAGGTAGAAAAAAACTCTCTCCTGAAGAGCTTGAAGCTTTTCACAAGGACCATAAGTGTTTCAAGTGTGGGGAGCAAGGACATGGCTATCGTTCTTGCCCCACGAAGAATACTCACAATGAGACTCCTAGGGCTTCCACCATCGAAGCTCCAAAAGAGGATGCTCATTGCAAAGGATCATCACTTTCCTATGCGTGGGGAAAGGTAAGAGAGCATGATGCCTTCATCTTGTTTGACCCCGGCTCTACTCTCAACTTTATATCAATAGAGTTGGCCACCAAGTTGGGCATTCAAGCTTTTGAGATGGGAGATATAGTAACAGCTGATGCAGCTTTCAAGGGACAACAAGCCTCCGTTACTCCCTTGATTGGGAAGTTGAGGCTTCATGTCCAAATCTGTGTCGACAAAGAAGACTTCTTCATCTCTCCTCTCCAACATCAGGATGTTATCCTAGGGGCACCATGGTTTGATCGCATGGCTGCCAACATGAAGTTCCCTGAAAGGAGAATTTACTTCACCTATAGGGGAAAGAACATGTATATAGATGCTAGTGAGCGTGGTCGCACTATTCCACTTGTAAATCCTCTTTCTTTTGATAAATCAATGAAGAGCTCAGTTTCTGCGTACATGATTTATGTCAAAGAGTCTCTAAAAGCTAATAATGTTTCATCAAATGAAAATGATAGGAATGAAGAAGAGTTAGACTTGTCTAGTTTTCTAAAAGGATTCCAAGATGTGTTCATCGATGATATCCCTATGGACCTACCTCCAAAACGAGGGGATGATAACCATCGTATTGAGCTCCTTCCAGGAAGCTCACCACCTAACAAACCTCCTTATCGAGTCTCACAAGCTCAACAAGAGAAGATTATGAGGCAAGTACCGGAATTGGTAGACAAAGGGATGGTGAGGCCTAGTTCCTCTCCCTTTTGTTCTACAGTCCTTTTAGTGCAAAAGAAAGATGGTACATACCATATGTGTGTGGACTATCGAGCACTAAACCATATCACTATCAAAAATAGATTTCCCGTGCCTCGGGTAGAAGATCTGTTTGATAAGCTACAAGGCTCTACCTACTTCAGTAGGATTGACCTTAAGAGTGGCTATCATCAAATAAGGATAGTGGATGAAGATATCCTAAAGACCGCGTTTCGCACAACATTTGGTCTTTATGAATATCTAGTCATGCCTTTTGGCTTGACTAATGCACCAGCTACTTTCAATCGTCTCATGGAGAAAATTTTTAGACCATATCGTAAATTCACTGGAGTGTTCTTTGATGATATCATCATCTACTCCAAGTCTTTGGAGAAACATAAGCAACATCTGCAAGCGATTTTTCAAGCCTTGAGGGAGAACAAACTTTTTCTCAACCAAAAGAAAAGTGAATTCTTCCTTCAAGAGATTCAATATCTAGGTCATATTATCTCTCACGATCGTATTCGTACGGATCCATCAAAGTTAGAGGTAATAAAATCATGGCCTAACCCAAGGAATCTACATGAGCTAAGAAGCTTTATTGGTATTGATAGCCGTTTTTCGGCTCTTTGTAATTGCCACAGTGAGTTACCTCACCCTACCAAAATCACCCAAACACTATGGCTATCCCTACCATTTCACTGTACATAGGCGTGCGTGAGTCACGGGACTTTTCTCATATCTTCTTAAAAAACCCTCAATTAGCTAGTCATTGGGCTAGTTGAGCCAAAAAAATAAAAAAAATAAAAAAATAAGTATATTATGGCCCATGCGTATGTAAACATTTCTTTGTATATAGGGCCTAAATAAAAGGATTTTTCATAATTATTGTGGTATTTATATATTTCTACCTATGGTGTGTTATTTATGCTATGTACATTGACTCACCATTACCATATTTTTTCTTATCATTTTCCATACTCTTTATTCCATATAAAAAGAATTTCATGCAAGCTTCTCTTATTTTTGGTGTAACTCCATCCCAACAAAAATCCAAAAAAACTAGTTCTATTTATGTGTATATTTTTTTCACTATTGTGATTTTTTCCTTCCTACATATATTCTCTATTACTCTCATAAATTAGACCACCAAAAATATTCATCTTTTTATGGTAGACTTATAATGAGAGAGATTTATTTTGACCCCTTTATATTTTTCCACCTATATTATTTATATTTGACATGTACATATTTTTTACACCCCTCAATATTTGATTTTCTTAGTTGTACTATTCACTTATATCATGATCTCAACAATATCTTCAATTATAGACCTACCAAATAAGGTCAAGGGTAGGTGGCATGCATACATGCACTATGGAGGGCTCACTCTTGGAGGTATTCAAAAGAATCATTAAAGAAGGACCCCACAAGGACCTTGTGCAGTGGAAAAAAACGGTCGGTTTTGCTGAATTTTTAAAGTTCACTTGCTCTCCGAATTTGAAAAGGTGATACAAACAAAAGTTGTAGCTCGTGGGCTGAACTTTTGCCTCAAATTTTTTCATATTTTTTTGAGTTACGAGCTGTGAGCTATGATTTTATTAGTGGACCCCAGTTTTCCCATTCTATGCAGCCACACTCTCTCTTTCACTTTATCATTTTCCTCCTCCAAATTACCCATATCTATCAAAAAAACCACAAAATTCAGCCTTTTCTCTTAAAAGACAGCATCACGGTGGCTGATTACTCAGCTTCAATTATCTTGTCTCTCAAGGAAGGTCAAGAGTGGAGAAAAAATGTACCTTCAAAGCTAGTGGACCGTCAACAAGCGTCAAAATTGGCCCTACTCAAGACACTTGGAGCATCAACCTTGTAAGAAATCCACCTTTTCTTGCCTCTTAAGAGTTTTTCTTCCTTATTTGTATCCTACATGGATACTCCCATTGTAAATATCCAATTCCATTTGTAAATTAATACTAACTCTACTAACACTAACCCACTATGAAAAGTCCTATCACCTCCATTTCTCTCCTCTCTCTTTCCCCACCAACTTCTTGATAATTCCAAGCAAAAGAAATTAGATAAATTGCTGAAAATCTAACCCAACCATGGTTAGAGGAGTAACCCTAGCCTTCAAAATTGCTATAAAAGGAGGGTGTAGCTAGCACAAAAGGAGGAGCCATAAGCAAGAGCACTATGCTATAGCTTGAGAAGCCAAGCTCAACCTCTCTAGAAGGAGCTCTTGAGTGGAAGCTCATTGTCTTATGCATGTGCATGTGTTGTAATAGGGGATTAGCAAGGGAACTCTATGCCATTGTAAGAGAGAGAGTGATCATTCAATTGAGAGTAGGAAATCTATCATTTCTCCTACTAGTGTAAGTCCAACATTTGCTGAATCAAGAAGGGTGGATTTGGACTAAGCTTGGATACTTTGTCTCCTTTCCAACGTGAAGTAATGGACAACAATGATGCGTAAGTGTCTTGGTGTTTTTTGTTAAGTTCTTGATAGCTTGTCTCTGGTGTTGTCATCAATTTAGCCATAAATCCCACATACTGTAAGAAGGCGACAGGGTGGAGAGGACTCCCCTGGCTTTAAGATAGTGATTGGGGTGGCTTTTCTTGTGATGTGTTGTGGTGAAATTTATGCAAGCTATGTTAAACAAATACTAATCTCACTTTGATTTTTCATGACAGATTTGTAAGAAGGTATTAATGCAACAAGCACCCCCTCCCCCTTTCTCTCTCTTTCTTAAATATATAGTTGTATTTGCTTGATCGTTGCTGATACGTTTCAAAGCAGCCCGAGCACTATCTCTCTCCCTCTCTCTCTCTCTCTCTCTCTCTCTCTCTCTCTCTCTCTCTCTCTCTCGTGTTTTAGTGTGTGAGAGTGTTCCATTGGTGTTAGGGTTAGTGTAAATTCCTTGCTTGTTTGTGGGTTGCTCTAACGATTCTCCTCTTTTGCGTCCTAGTTCGCTCTTAAACTAAGTGGTGCCCCTTGTGTAGTTGGGATTTGGCTGTGGGTTTGTTGTTTTGGTTCGTGTTGTGTTGTGCCCCAGTCCCATTGAGCAGCACGGGAGCCTTGAAGGGTGTCTAGAGGTTGCTCTTCTTGTTGCCCGCCCCGGACCGCCTCAAATTGGTGCCCCCACGGAGGATGGCTTGTGTATTTTTTTGTAGAATCAACCTTTAGCATAGTCAAGTAGTTTGCATGAATCACGAAAATTTGTATGATCCCTTCATTCCCATTGCAAGGCAAAAGGTACACATAATTGTTAGTACTAAGTTGCAATTTCAACGTGTCATTCGTAGAATTTTAGGTCCTCTTAGGTTGGCCGAGATAAACGCTTCAGTAAATCCTTTTATTTTGCCTCTCATTAGGTACGACCTTAGTTTGGACGTCTATATTTTTGTTTTGTTTTAAGCATTAGGTCAGGCATAGACCATGGATAATGGCCCAGGAATAGAGGTTTTCCCCTTCCATTTCACTCCACACATTAGAATAAACATTGCAATTAGTAGGAAAATCCATTTTCAACAACGTATGGTGTTCATGTTTGGTGCCCAAAGAGTAGGAGAAATTCTCGCATCACCAAACCCTGTCATCCTACCTCTTATTGATTATCATAGGTCGTTTGATGTGAATATCTTTATTTTGTTGTAGAATAGATTGCAAGCTAGAAAACATTATTGTGTAAATCTTTTTAAGAAAGAAAAACAAAAACGGGTGTCACTTTGAAATCAATTCAATGGAAAGCCAACGCCAAATGTCTGGGTATCCTCTTTTCTTTGGAGAGCCTGGAGAGGATGCAGAATTATTTTTAGCGAATTTCAAGATGTCTTGCCGTATCAAGAGGATAATAACTGATCAAGAACGTGTAGAAATGTTTGAGGTGGTCCTTAGGAAAGATGCTAGCACTTGGTTTGACTCTTTGCCTGAGGAAGTTAAGGGGAATTACAATGAAGTTTTGAATCATTTCAAGAAATACTTCTTTGATCCCCAAAACACTCAAAAATTATGGTAAGACATTGTTTCTCATAAGCAAAAAGACTTAGATGACTACTACTTGTACAAGCAAGAGTTTCTACGTCTTTGGGCTCTATGGATACGAAATGTTGCTAACCCTGGTGATGGTGCAGAATTTCTAAAGAAGAAGAGGTTCATAGCCGGACTCTTTCCTAACCTTAAGGTAAAAGTTGAGTCGGGTGCACCTGCTACCTTTGATGCAACTGAAACTAGGGCTGCTAAGAAGTATAGGAAACTCAAGTGCTTAAGGGGAGAGGTTCCAATAGAAGGTCTTAGACCCAAAGGTAAGTCACAAGCATCAACATCGAGGGAGCTTCCTGAGGTAACGACGGAAGTAATTGAGAAGTTAAACAAATCTTTAAGCAGCCTGTCAATTCACCTTGCACAAGCTGTAGGTCCAAAGGGACAAGCAAAGAAGTCTGAAGCTCAAGATCCACGACTTAGGAGAGTCTTGCAATGTTGGAATTGCGGAGAGTCTGGACATGGGATGTATAATTGTCCTTGGCCCCGTGGGGAGCCAGGGAGACCTAACTTAAATTACCCAGTGATGAATGCAGGTGAAGGAACTGGTCAACAACCAAGGCTTCTACAAAGACCAAATGGACCAAGACCACCTCCACAAGGGGTAGAAGGAGTTCCACCTTTGCCAGATCCAAATGTGCATGTGGTAGAGGTGACAAACTCAAATGAGGTTGACATGTAAGCAAATGGCATTAAGCGTGGCCGAGGAAAAGGTAAAGAGAAAGAGGGTGTCCCATCACAGAGTGACCATGGACAAGGCAAGAAGGCAAAGGAGACCAAGGAAGCTAAGAGGACTCAACGTCGTATCAATCTCCAAGACTTCCCTCTTGGACATGGTATGGCTCCATACAACCTGTTGGAAGACATGCGAGGTAAGGGTCCTCATATCATGGCCTCAGTTTCTTGCATTATGCCCACAAGTTAGGAGGGATTTAACAAAGGCAGTTAGCACTAGGAGAAAGGTAAAAGAGAGTTTTCCTGTTGTAAAAATTGCACATGCTGAAATGAACGAGGATATTACACCTGTGCTAGATTGTTACATAAAAGGAAGATTGGTTAGGAAAGGTCTAGTGGATGGGGGTGCACAAATTTGCATCATGACAGAGGGACTCATGCAAAGACTAGGCATGCACATCCATGAGACACCTGAAATCAAAGTGAAAATGGCAAACAATAGCAAGGCTAGGTGCATAGGCATTTGTAAAAATGTTTTTGTGGAGGCCTTTGGCATTAAGAAGGCAGTGGATTTCTATGTCATGTCTACCAAGGGAAATGGTTACCCATTTATCCTAGGAAGACCATGGCTAATGAAAATGCGAGCTTTGCAGGATTGGGAGAGTGGAAAGCTAATTTGTAGGAATGACAATCACAAGAAGGTTTTCTTTGACATGAAGGAGCAACGCCAAGAGGAGCTCCATGAAGAATCATCTCAAAGTGAGACGGAAGAAGGTTGGACCGATAGCACTTCAGAAGAAGAAAGTAGCGGCAGCATTACTGAAGAGGAGTCCTCCATTGAAGTCATGGGGGTAAGGTTTAAGCCAAACAACCAGGAGACCTCTTCTCGAGGTTTGGAAGAGGTAGGTTCCCAAGAGAACCAAAAGGTGGAAGATGAAGGAATGTTAGAAGGTATGTTGTCTACAACACTTACAAAGGATGAAAGAGAGGAGTTCAAATGTGTGCTAAGGAAATTTCCGAGGCTTTTTGCTAAAGACTACACCGATGTGCGTGGAGTAGATGTTGTTCAACACAAGATTGAGTTGAAGCCAGAGGCCACACCTAAAGCTCAGAAGCTACGAAGGCTAGGAGTTATAAAGGAACAGGCTCTACTCAAGGAGGTAAGAAAGCTTCTAGCAGCAGGTTTCATTTATCTAGTGGAGAATTCAGAGTGGGTCTCTCCTGTTGTTGTCACTCCTAAGAAAAATGGCAAGTGGAGGGTGTGTGTGGATTACCGTCCCCTCAATGAGGCAACAAAAAGAGATCACTTTCCCCTCCCATTCCAGGATGAGATACTAAATGAGGTAGCTGGTCATGAGAAGTACACTGTGTGCGATGATTACTCAGGTTACTTTCAAATAGGGATTGCATTGGAGGATCAATTGAAAACAACCTTTATCACTCCTTGGGGTTGTTATGCTTTTAGAGTCATGCCATTTGGTCTGACAAATGCTCCTGCAACATTCCAACGTTTCATGAACATGGTGTTTCAAGCATTCTTTGGAAAGTCAATTAGGGTGTTCATTGATGATTTCTGCATTTATAGCTCAAAATCATTGCATCTACAAAGGGTAGAAGAAGGTTTAAAGAAGCTCTACGACATGGGAGTTCAACTCAACCTCGACAAGTGCCACATAGGTGAGGATGAAGTGATCTTGCTCGGTCACAAGGTTTCCTATAAAGGCATTGAGGTGGATCCTTCAAAGGCAAAGGCTCTTATTGAGCTCCCATCACCGAAGAGTCTTAAGGAGGTCATCTCTTTCATTCAGAAGGTGAAGTATATGTCACGCTTCATTCACTTAGCCTCGGAGTTGCTTCATCCTTTGCAAAAGTTGACACAACAAGTAGAATTTGCATGGTCTGATGAGCTTGAAGAGTATTTTTGTAACATTAAAGTCATTTTGTCAGAGCTACCAACACTCATGCCTCCTTGTTGGGAGTACACATTCTTTGTTAGCTCTAGTGTTGGAAGGGAAACAATTGGTGTTGTGTTGCTACAACAAGATCCCCACAGTACAAGGATGCGACCCATCTACTTTGCTAGTAGGGTCATGAATGCTTTGGAGAGAGACTACACATAAGCAGAACTCATGATGCTTTCTCTCATGTTTGCGGTGAGAAAGTTAAGATCCTACCTACTACCAAAACCTTTTGTAATTCTCACTGCAGAAATTTTTTTCCCTTGGGTGTCATCTCAAATGAATCTTAGTACTAGGATCTCAAAGTGGATTATGGAGTTGCAAGAGTTTCAATACTCTTTCAAGGTAGAAGATAGTGTGCGTGCACAATTGGCAGGGATTCTCACTTATAGGGTGCATGAAAAGGAGATTAAGGTGCCTGAAGTAAAGACCCTACCATTGCCACCACCAAAAAGTATTCCTAATGCTTTTACCTTGTTCTTTGATGGAGCTTTTTGTCGAGCCACAGGAAAAGCAGGGGGAGGGCTAGTGTTGCTCAACCCAAGTGGAGAGGTGGTCATGGAAGAGAAGTTCAATCTACCAAGTTCAGCTAGCAACAATGAAGCAGAATATGACACACTACTTCATGGTTTAAAAATATGCATTGGCCATGGTATACAACGTCTCATGGTAAAAGGGGATGCACTTCTCATTGTGAAGCAGATTTTAGGCATTTGGGCATGCAAAAATGAAAGACTAAGGGCTAAAGTTCATACCATCCGTAGGCTATTTAATCAATTTGAGGAGGTGCAATTATATCATATTCCTAGGAAACAAAATGAAGATGCTGATTTACTCGCACAACAAGTAGTTACATGTGTTGAGAAAGAAGTGCAGGTCATCATGGTGGCAGCAACTGTCAAGCAACCGAGATACCAGGGATTGGAGTCATTGACTCCCATTATTAGCTACATTTTGGAGGGCGAGTTTCCACAAGACTTCACGAAGGCTGAGAAGAGGAGACTCATGAAGAAGGCAAGCGCATATCTCTTCCTAGAAGGCCCCCTCTATCAAAGAGGGAGGGATCAAGTATGCAAAAGAGTACCAACTATTGAGGAAATTCCAGCCATTCTAAAAGGTTTGCATGAAGAAGCATGTGGTGGTCATTTTGCCCAAGAATTAACTGTGAAGAAGATTTTGCTTGCGGGGTATGTTTGGCTAAGTCTGCATGTGGATGTCCAACATTGGTGTAAAATTTGTCACAATTGTCAGGTAAATGGGAATAAAATATTGGTTTATGGTCCAAGGCAAATCGTGCTTGCAAATGGACCGTTTGAAAAGTGGGGCATTGATGCTATGGGTCCTCTGCCTAGGACAAAAAATGGTAAACTCTACATTCTAGTGGCTATAGACTATATGACTAGGTGGGTGGAAGCACAAAGTGTGGCAAAGGTAAATGAGAGGACAGTGAGTAAATTCGTCTACACTCACATTTGTTGTAGATTTGGCACACCTTTGGAGATTGTTTCTGATAATGGTCCAGGGTTTAGAAAGGGATTGCTCACAGAAGTCTGTGAAGAACTTTGCATTCTACATCGTCACAGTACACCCTACTATCCCCAATCAAATGGTTTGGTAGAAAAAGCTAATGGTGTCATTGCAGGCATCATTAGAAAGATGGTGAAAAACAAGACAAAGTTGTGGGATGACTTCTTGGATGGTGCCTTGTGGGCGTATCGAACCGCATATAGGGAAGCCACGGAGTTCACACCATTTCACTTGGTCTATGGTCAAGAGGCTTTGCAGCCTATCGAGCTCAACATTCCAACAATGCGACTTCATGGCAAAGGAGCACAAGATGATCAAGAGGTATGGATGGATCGACTTCTTACGTTAGTGGAGCTTGAGTGGAAAAGAGAAGCAGCATATGAGTGCTACAAGAGGAAAGCCACACAAGCGAAAGAAACGCACGACAAGAAACTGAAGGACAAAGGCATCAAGGAAGGAGAGCTTGTGCTACGGTATGACAATCGACTTGACAATCGTTTTGATGCCAATTTTGAAACTAGATGGCAAGGGCCATACATAGTCAAGAAGGCTTTCAATTCTAGTTACTATCAGCTTATGGACTTGAATGGTAAAGAGCACTCCAGGAAAGTAAATGGGTATCGCTTGAAGCCCTATTTGAGTCGCCTTCTACCAAAGGATCTACCAAAGATCTGTCAAAAGGCCACTGTCTCATGTAAGTATTGTTAAATGAAGCATGAGTGTAACTCTAGCCAAAATTCTGAGGGGCCAAACAATAAAAATCTCGTCAAGGACTCTGAAGCACTCTCTTTGGAAAAGATGCTGTATGATGATACATGAATATACCATCATCCAGGGGGAGGGCTAATGATAGCTGTTTTTCGGCTCTTTGTAATTGCCACAGTGAGTTACCTCACCCTACCAAAATCACCCAAACACTATGGCTATCCCTACAATTTCACTGTACACAGGCGTGCTGGGTCACGGGACTTTTCCCATATCTTCTTAAAAAACCCTCAATTAGCTACTCATTGGGCTAGTTGAGCCAAAAAAATAAAAAAATAAGTATATTATGGCCCATGCGTATGTAAACATTTCTTTGTATATAGGGCCTAAATAAAAGGATTTTTCATAATTATTGTGGTATTTATATATTTCTACCTATGGTGTGTTATTTATGCTATGTACATTGACTCACCATTACCATATTTTTTCTTATCATTTTGCATACTCTTTATTCCATATAAAAAAAATTTCACTACAAGAGGTTATGTGCTCTTGTGACGCTCTTAGCGACGGAAATACACTGGGTTTTTATAACCCCCGGCGTCGCTATAAGCGTCGCTAAAAGCGTCGCTACGAGAGCGTCGCTATATGCGTCGCTATAGGCGTCGCTATAAGCGTCGCTATAGGCGTCGCTATATAGCGACGCTTATAGCGACGCCTATAGCGACGCTTATAGCGACGCTCTCACAGAAGAGTATAGCGACGCATATAGCGACGCTACAGAGCCATAAATAGCGACGCTTATAGCGACGCCTGAGAGAATATTTTTTTGGTGGCAGGGCATTGAATGCCCTGCCACCCATCAACCATATTGTACTTGATTCACTTTTTAAAAAAAGTGCAAAGGTAAATAATAGACCCAAAATAGTCACCCACAAGACGCATTGTTTGCAAAATTGACAATTGTACACATCATAGACAAACTGAATTGATTGGCAAATGTAATAATGACAATTGTACAACATCATAGGCATAAAGAATTGATTGGCAAAAGGAATTGCGGTGACAAATGTAATAATATACATGGTTCAAAAAGACGTATAAAATCCGTCTCATGATACATAAGCTATGAGAAACCCTAAACTAATGCTATCTAGCTACGGCTAAACTGACGTCGTCTAATCAGACGTCTCATCGCGTCCAAGCGGCGTATCTGTCGGATTCTGCAAAAAAAGACAATAAGACAGTTTTCAGTAAGTATAAACATATAACGACATTTATAAAACAATACAAAAAATAAAAAAGAGTAAACCGTAATACTAACCATGCCGCTGCGAGAACTGAGAATGTCCATCAGGGCGTTTAAGCCCTTCCTGCCTGCGTACTCGCGCTCGTACGGTGTGGGATCACGTCCTGTCATCGACCACTGTCAAAACATACAAAGATTTCATTATGTTAGAACTAAAAAACTCATAAACCCTAAACTATCGAACATGCATAAAGAGCAATGTGAAAAGACTTACAAAATCGGCCTCAAATGATGCCCATCCACCGCTCCCCAAGTGGTGCGAGCTCCCTGCCTCTACTCGCGCTCTGGCTGCATCTTTTTGTTGCTTCCACTTGTCGGGATTCTCGCGCGCTGCTTTCTTCGCATTCTTCCAATCTTCTTTGGCCAGCCAATCTGGCCTATTCCACCCATTCTTGATTGCTTTTTGCACTTCGGAACGCTTGTGTTTGCAGTATTCGCGCATTCGAATCTTCATCAGGTCTTCATTGAAGCGCTGATCCCGTGTTGGAACGGGAAACTCATCATGAAGTATGCTGATGACTCTGTTTTTTAAATCACTTGGTACTTCACTCCATTTGTTTAGTATATAGTGTCTAAACAGCTGAGAGCAAAGACCACGCATGCGCGAGATCACCTTCTTGCCGTCATCATCCATGATGATGCCGCCGCTGATGTCGACGGAGTAAGGCAAGCCCTCTGGCCGGTGACGCGTGAACCTGGGTGTCCCGGCAGGGGTCTCTAGCGGCGTGTCGATGGGGGTACGGACGTCAGGTGTCTCCACCGGCGTCTGGGCCCCGAAGCGAGGAGTGTCGAGTGGGGTGGCTCCTGGCGGAGTAGGTAGAGGTGTGTAGCTTCTAGGAACAGTCAGCCATGCAAAACCTGGCGTAGACGGCGATGCTGTGGCTGGTGTGGGGGCGGGCAAAGAAGGGGAGGGTAAAGAGCCTCGTCGAACACGAGGCGGTGTGGAGGCATCGGTGGCGGAATCCCCACAACAACCGCCACCGCCACCACTAGAGCGCCAGTGTCTAGAAGAGTGTGACGCTCGTCTCGTCGACGCCGAAGCTTCGGAGCGCGCCGAATGCTCCGAAAGAGAGGGAGATGCGGATGGTGTAGGAACGCGCGATGATGCGCCAGAGCGATGACGCTCCACGTACCACTGTCTCTGCTGCGGTGACAAAGAAGAAAGAAACTCCTCATCATCCATACCTGCATTAAACACACGAATATTTAAACTTAATATTGAATGAATAGAGTAGACAATGACGCAAATACCATTAAATACAATGACGTAATGACGCATATAAATACAATGACGCAATGAATCGAGTGGTAGAAGAGGCAAGTCGAAAACTCAGAATTTTCAATCAAAAGAGCTAGAGCTTTTACAGCACGGAGCAAAATTGTTCAAATACAATATTTGTGGCTTTCAGAGATCTCTCTCTCATCCTCGCATAACTCAGCATAACTTCCTATATCTATATAGAGCTCTCCGTTTAAACACATATCCTCTGTTTCATTTTGTAGCTCCTCTGCATGCACCCCATATAGAGCAGTAGCATCTTGATGCTCGTCTGGCACCACCGCAGCGGCTTCTGATTGAGCATCTTCTCTGATCTCCTCCATTGATGTCGTTGTGATTGGCACATGGTAGCCTTCATACGTCCTTGCACTACGAGGGGCTACCTCTATGACGTACCACCAGTTTGATGTAGACTTTGTAGGATGAAATACTACCTGCCAGAGCCACATAACTTACATGAGAGCTTTCAAGCACATAACTTGTAAAAGGGGGATGTTAACTATTTATATACTTACTTGTTCACAATGCTCGGGTAGTACGAAAGTGTCTCTTAGGTCAGTCCATTTCTTAGTAGAATCCACCTCAAGAAAACCAGACTCTCCTCTACGCACAGTAGCGTTTCGACCCTCCATGATTATCTTGAACCATTGCACGTCGAACAAGTCGACAAAAAATCCTCTGTAATCGATCCTCAAAATCTCTTGCAGCGTGCCGAAGTAAGTGAGTTCCGCCACCACGGGATCTGCATCAGAGGAACGTCGTCGACTAGACTGTTCAAATTTTGCCATGATTCCACAATCTTGAGTAAAACGCTTTTTGTCGATTCGTTCCACCCTAAAATGTCGACCTTTACACCATGCTGCTGTGTATGACTTATACTACAACGAACAAAGATTATGAGTGGCCGTTCAAACGTTTATAAATAAAGTCACTTGCTAGTCGTACATTGCAAACTTACCTTGGTCGCGCAACCCCGAGAGTACTCCCACTCTTCTTCAGTCACTTCGTCACCGCATTGTTGTGCGCTTTTCAATTGGTTGTGCAACCATCTTAAGCTCATGAAGGTTGGTAGGCTCTCCAGAACCGCTGGATAGTGCATCGGTGGTCGTCTTCCCCGTCTCCACTCGATTCGTGCCCTTTGTCGCTCTTGCTTTGCATCCTCATATTGTGAAATCCACTTTTGCATCACTGGATTGTGAAGCATGCAAAATCGGTTGATTTTAGCCTCTAGATCTTCCGTCATCTTCTTCTCAACACCGAGATTGCACATGACAATCCCAGATATGCGCTCATCATCTATGGTTCGCCATAGCGTATCCCGGGATTTATCAAATCCGTCTAACCACTCTCCAATGTACACTAGGGACTCTGATACCAACCAACCTTCTGCCATGCTACCCTCCGGACGTGCCTTTTGACGCACATATCCCTTAAGCGTTTTCATGAAACGCTCTAAGAAGAACATCCATCTGGAATGAACTGTGCCAGCTATTTCCACCTCATCAACTATGTGAATAAGAAGATGCACCTGAATGGTTAGCATTGTAGTAGGAAAATGTTTCTCAAACATGCACACAAGCTCCGCAGCATTTAGTTTGGCGAATGGTATGGAGTCTACGTCGATCTCCTTTTGTGAGATCCATTGCACCAGCTTTGCAAGTTTGTAGATTGTGTTACGGATGTCGAGAGACAAACATCCCTCAATGGCAACCGGTAAAATAAACTGTAAAGTATGTGCAGCAATGATATTAAAGTCCACATTTTATGCAATGATATTAAAGTCCACTATGAACGTACCTGACACATTTTATGCCAATCGTGTGACTTCAAACCGGTAAGCTTTCCTTCTTTAGTAAAACACGTTCGGAGCGAGTGCATTACGCCAGTGGGGGTCCGCAAAGATCGAATGGCCTCTTTTACTTTGCGTTCTTGGGCTCCTGTGAAAATCCATGGTGCTTTAGGAAGTTTTATCGATCCATCAGACGCTGTTTGCGGCCAATATTGCTCCATACGATCCACATTTCTAAGGTCAACTCTGGCTCCCAAAGTATCTTTCTTGCCGGTCAAATGGTCCCATAGTAGATTACCCACATTCTTGAATATGTGCATTGGATCGAGCAAGTGATTGATCACGAGTCGAGGCCAGTATGGTAACTCGTACCATAGAGATAGTCTCTTCATCCCTGGAGGCAATCCGTCATCGCACATCTCCTTCTGCTCTAACCATGCTTGTGCAGACATCCTTGGTGGCTCTCTTCCCAAAAAGCCGTCGCGTAACACATGATTCTCCGGAAGATACGCTTGATGACCTTCGTAGATTTGCTTCTTCAGTGAGGGTGCCCTACGTGCATTCAGTCTAGGTCCACATGTGACACATGCTCTGTATCCGCTTGTTTGAAGCCCTGCATGTATACACATGATAATAGATCAACTATGGGAAAAACAAGATTTACAGTGTCTGAGAGAGGAGTGTCAATAGATCACCTGAGCATTCTGTTAGCCCGGGATAGTCATGCATGGTCCACATTAGAATACCTCTGATCAAAGCATTCCGTCGTCCTGTGTGTCGGCTCATATCCACCACCTCTATGCCAATCCACAATTGTTGTAGCTCTTCCAATAGTGGACGAAGATACACATCCATATTCCCCACTTTATATCGCCCTGGCACAATCAAGCTTAGCCATAGGTGCCCCTTCTTCGTAGTCAACCACGGGGGAATGTTGTAGTTGACGATGACAACGGGCCATACACTGTAAGATGTTGATCTTTGACCAAATGGATTTACGCCATCCATAGCCAGGCCTAAGCGCAAATTTCGAGCTTCCCTGGCAAAATCCGACCATGTTCCATCTATATGTTTCCAGGCTGCGCAATCTGCAGGAATTCGTAGCACACCATCCGAAGATTTATTCTCCTCATGCCATGATGCTAGGGTGGCCATGGACTTACATTCGAAGAAATGCTTGATGCGAGGAAGCAAAGGAAAATGTCGCAAAACCTTTTGTGGAATTTTTGTCCCGTGGAGATCTACTCGATATCTTTCGGAATCACATTTCGGACACTTCTCCATGTCTGTGTATTCCCCTCTGAAAAGAATGCAGTCATTAGGACAAGCGTGGATAGAATTGTAATCCATCCCCAAGTTTCGCAAAATCTTTCTTGCTTCATCTCGGGAATCTGGCATCACATTGTCAGCTGGTAGAATGTGCTCTTTCAGCAATCTACACAACATAAAAATATGATACAGTCGTGTAGAAATCTATCAGATCATTATACACCATGAGCTCTATTAAAGTAAACTAATTGTAATAGATCACCTGAAAAGCGCTGTGACGCTAGTGTCACTCCATCCAAACTTTGCCTGCATGTTGAGAAGAACCAGGAGTGCTTTCAATCTAGACATACGTGCTCCATTATACAATGATGTATCGGCTTCACTTTTCATATCATCATAGATAAGCCTTTCTGAATCCATGATCGTCTCGATCATTTCATCAATCTCGGGCTCAAACATTGCCTCGTTGGGAATGTGCTCTGCATGATCATCCCCCGAGCTGTCAGAGGCTACATCTTGTGGCCTCACATATGCTGCTTGACCAAAGCGCCTGCGAATACGTCTATTGGGTTGCAAGATTGCTGCTTGTTGGCCAGCGTCAGAGTCCGACGAGTTATAATTGGCAACAACTCGATCTATAATAGATGGATCGAACTCGCCAAATTCACGAACGTGCTGCAAAGAAACACGTCTTGTCCGTCGCACAGCATGCTTGCATTGATTACAAGGACATAAGACCCTCGTTGAGAGATAGGTGTTTCGGTTGGACGGTCCCACATCCTCGTCGCTACTCATAATGAGGATAAAAAACTTATAACCTAGACAACAAATTTAATATTCTATTGGCATTCTTCATCTTATCTCTCTCTCTCTCTCTCTCTCTCTCTCTCTCTCTCTCTCTCTTTACCTCACATTCTCTAGTCATGTCCAATCCCCGCACACCTCGGTCTAGAGGTGCACGGAGATCAGAACCACCGGGTTATAATCTCGTCTTTATTGGTCAATACCTATATTTGTGGGTACAAGAAATCTAGACACCCACGTCTACATGATACTGCATGTAGTGGACAAAATCCCTTTGCCTCTTCTCTAGCTGTAGCACTTCACTTCATCTTAACATCTTTTCACAGTAGATCTTTTCACTGTTCGTCTAACTCTAAACCCTAAACCGTAAGTAATTCTTGCATGGACTCGATCTAACGTAAATAAGCGTAAATCTAAATAAACGTAAATCTAACTAAAAATAAAGCTAAATCTAATTTAACGTAAGTCTAATGACTAGAGGTTGTCTAGATGGTCATTGTGTCGGGGATGTAGTGACTCTTGCCGCCCTGAAGATCCACCTTCTTCCCTATCTTCTGAAGACATTTCACCAGTACTTTTGGATCGACGGAGCCCACTATGAGTGAAGGCAGCAATACCCTATATTCCATTGAGGGCTTTCTTCACCCGCTTCATGCAGGCATCGCAGTCTATGGAGACCCGCATCTAATCTAATATAACATAAATCTAAATCTAGCTTAAATAAATGTAAATCTAGTTAAAAATAAACCTAAATCTAATTTAATGTAAGTCTACATATAACCTAATCTTTAACGTCTTTTAAAATAGTTTCCTACGACGTTATAACTCTCTTCTTCCTGTGTGTGTGCGCGTGTGTGGATGTGTGTGCCAATAAAAAGAGATAAATGGTATAACCTTTCTATCACCCATGCCAAGTAT
Organism: Adiantum capillus-veneris; assembly: GCF_014529385.1. NCBI lineage: Eukaryota > Viridiplantae > Streptophyta > Polypodiopsida > Polypodiales > Pteridaceae > Adiantum > Adiantum capillus-veneris. The sequence goes on from NC_140931.1 coordinate 52,386,607, forward strand.
GATAGATTGATTATGCCATTTCTCTCTTGAATAATAGGTCTTCAGTTCAACTCCTTGTCGGCTAGATCTTTAGGTCTTTTAATTTTAATTAGTTTCCTACGACGCTCCCTTAGTTTCTCTTTCTTTCTCTCTCAATGTGTGTGCGTTTTTTTGGATCGTATGCATGTTTTCTTTCTCTTTTCCTCTCTCAATGTGTGCGTTTTTTGTTTATGCATGTTCTCTCTCTCTTTTCCTCTCTCAATGCGTGCGTTTTTTGTTTATGCATGCTCTCTCTCTCTTTTTCTCTCTCAATGTGTGTGTGCATTCTTTGTTTATGTATGTGTGTGCGTTTTTGCACTCTCTCTCTCTCTCTCTCTCTCTCTCTCTCTCTCAAAAACACTATATGTGTGTGTGTATGTGTGTGTGTGTGAGAGAGAGCGCGATGGAGAGAGAAAGAGGGGAAGGGAACATGAGAATGAGGAGAGGGAAGGAGCATACCTGGCTCTCCTTCCTCTCCTCGTGTGTGTGTGTGTGTGTGTGTGTGTGTGTGTGTAAAAGAAAAAGAGAGAGAGAGAGAGAGAGAGAGAGAGTGAGGGAGAGCGTTACCTGTTCTTTGCTTGAGGGCGCCGAAAAACTCAGATCTGAGATCTGAGTTTTTGGGCGCGCTCGGTTATTTTTTTTACCCCAGCTGGCGTCGCTATGAGCATCGCTATGAGCGTCGCAAATTTCTTTGTAAATTTGCGACGCTCATAGCGACGCTCATAGCGACGCCGGGATTTTTTTTTTTGAGCGTCGCTGTGTGAGCGTCGCTAATGTGAAGAGCCTCTTGTAGTGTTTCATGCAAGCTTCTCTTATTTTTGGTGTAACTCCATCCCAACAAAAATCCAAAAAAACTAGTTCTATTTATGTGTATATTTTTTTCACTATTGTGATTTTTTCCTTCCTACATATATTCTCTATTACTCTCATAAATTAGACCACCAAAAATATTCATCTTTTTATGGTAGACTTATAATGAGAGAGATTTATTTTGACCCCTTTATATTTTTCCACCTATATTATTTATATTTGACATGTACATATTTTTTAGACCCCTCAATATTTGATTTTCTTAGTTGTACTATTCACTTATATCATGATCTCAACAATATCTTCAATTATAGACCTAGCAAATAAGGTCAAGGGTAGGTGGCATGCATACATGCACTATGGAGGGCTCACTCTTGGAGATATTCAAAAGAATCATCCAAAGAAGGACCCCACAAGGACCTTGTGCAGTGGAAAAAAACGGTCGGTTTTGCTGAATTTTTAAAGTTCACTTGCTCTCCGAATTTGAAAAGGTGATACAAACAAAAGTTGTAGCTCGTGGGCTGAACTTTTGCCTCAAATTTTTTCATATTTTTTTGAGTTACGAGCTGTGAGCTATGATTTTATTAGTGGACCCCAGTTTTCCCATTCTATGCAGCCACACTCTCTCTTTCACTTTATCATTTTCCTCCTCCAAATTACCCATATCTATCAAAAAAACCACAAAATTCAGCCTCTTCTCTTAAAAGACAGCATCATGGTGGTTGATTACTCAGCTTCAATTACCTTGTCTCTCAAGGAAGGTCAAGAGTGGAGAAAAAATGTACCGTCAAAGCTAGTGGACCGTCAACAAGCGTCAAAATTGGCCCTACTCAAGACACTTGGAGCATCAACCTTGTAAGAAATCCACCTTTTCTTGCCTCTTAAGAGTTTTTCTTCCTTATTTGTATCCTACATGGATACTCCCATTGTAAATATCCAATTCCATTTGTAAATTAATACTAACTCTACTAACACTAACCCACTATGAAAAGTCCTATCACCTCCATTTCTCTCCTCTCTCTTTCCCCACCAACTTCTTGATAATTCCAAGCAAAAGAAATTAGATAAATTGCTGAAAATCTAACCCAACCATGGTTAGAGGAGTAACCCTAGCCTTCAAAATTGCTATAAAGGAGGGTGTAGCTAGCACAAAAGGAGGAGCCATAAGCAAGAGCACTATGCTATAGCTTGAGAAGCCAAGCTCAACCTCTCTAGAAGGAGCTCTTGAGTGGAAGCTCATTGTCTTATGCATGTGCATGTGTTGTAATAGGGGATTAGCAAGGGAACTCTATGCCATTGTAAGAGAGAGAGTGATCATTCAATTGAGAGTAGGAAATCTATCATTTCTCCTACTAGTGTAAGCCCAACATTCGCTGAATCAAGGAGGGTGGATTTGGACTAAGCTTGGATACTTTGTCTCCTTTCCAACGTGAAGTAATGGACAACAATGATGCGTAAGTGTCTTGGTGTTTTTTGTTAAGTTCTTGATAGCTTGTCTCTGGTGTTGTCATCAATTTAGCCATAAATCCCACATACTGTAAGAAGGCGACAGGGTGGAGAGGACTCCCCTGGCTTTAAGATAGTGATTGGGGTGGCTTTTCTTGTGATGTGTTGTGGTGAAATTTATGCAAGCTATGTTAAACAAATACTAATTTCACTTTGATTTTTCATGACAGATTTGTAAGAAGGTATTAATGCAACAAGCACCCCCTCCCCCTTTCTCTCTCTTTCTTAAATATATAGTTGTATTTGCTTGATCGTTGCTGATACGTTTCAAAGCAGCCCGAGCACTATCTCTCTCCCTCTCTCTCTCTCTCTCTCTCTCTCTCTCTTTCTCTCTCTCTGTCTCGTGTTTTAGTGTGTGAGAGTGTTCCATTGGTGTTAGGGTTAGTGTAAATTCCTTGCTTGTTTGTGGGTTGCTCTAACGATTCTCCTCTTTTGCGTCCTAGTTCGCTCTTAAACTAAGTGGTGCCCCTTGTGTAGTTGGGATTTGGCTGTGGGTTTGTTGTTTTGGTTTGTGTTGTGTTGTGCCCCAGTCCCATTGAGCAGCATGGGAGCCTTGAAGGGTGTCTAGAGGTTGCTCTTCTTGTTGCCCGCCCCGGACCGCCTCAAATTGGTGCCCCCACGGAGGATGGCTTGTGTATTTTTTTGTAGAATCAACCTTTAGCATAGTCAAGTAGTTTGCATGAATCACGAAAATTTGTATGATCCCTTCATTCCCATTGCAAGGCAAAAGGTACACATAATTGTTAGTACTAAGTTGCAATTTCAACGTGTCATTCGTAGAATTTTAGGTCCTCTTAGGTTGGCCGAGATAAACGCTTCAGTAAATCCTTTTATTTTGCCTCTCATTAGGTACGACCTTAGTTTGGACGTCTATATTTTTGTTTTGTTTTAATCATTAGGTCAGGCATAGACCATGGATAATGGCCCAGGAATAGAGGTTTTCCCCTTCCATTTCACTCCACACATTAGAATAAACATTGCAATTAGTAGGAAAATCCATTTTCAACAACGTATGGTGTTCATGTTTGGTGCCCAAAGAGTAGGAGAAATTCTCGCATCACCAAACCCTGTCATCCTACCTCTTATTGATTATCATAGGTCGTTTGATGTGAATATCTTTATTTTGTTGTAGAATAGATTGCAAGCTAGAAAACATTATTGTGTAAATCTTTTTAAGAAAGAAAAACAAAAACGGGTGTCACTTTGAAATCAATTCAATGGAAAGCCAACGCCAAATGTCTGGGTATCCTCTTTTCTTTGGAGAGCCTGGAGAGGATGCAGAATTATTTTTAGCGAATTTCAAGATGTCTTGCCGTATCAAGAGGATAATAACTGATCAAGAACGTGTAGAAATGTTTGAGGTGGTCCTTAGGAAAGATGCTAGCACTTGGTTTGACTCTTTGCCTGAGGAAGTTAAGGGGAATTACAATGAAGTTTTGAATCATTTCAAGAAATACTTCTTTGATCCCCAAAACACTCAAAAATTATGGTAAGACATTGTTTCTCATAAGCAAAAAGACTTAGATGACTACTACTTGTACAAGCAAGAGTTTCTACGTCTTTGGGCTCTATGGATACGAAATGTTGCTAACCCTGGTGATGGTGCAGAATTTCTAAAGAAGAAGAGGTTCATAGCCGGACTCTTTCCTAACCTTAAGGTAAAAGTTGAGTCGGGTGCACCTGCTACCTTTGATGCAACTGAAACTAGGGCTGCTAAGAAGTATAGGAAACTCAAGTGCTTAAGGGGAGAGGTTCCAATAGAAGGTCTTAGACCCAAAGGTAAGTCACAAGCATCAACATCGAGGGAGCTTCCTGAGGTAACGACGGAAGTAATTGAGAAGTTAAACAAATCTTTAAGCAGCCTGTCAATTCACCTTGCACAAGCTGTAGGTCCAAAGGGACAAGCAAAGAAGTCTGAAGCTCAAGATCCACGACTTAGGAGAGTCTTGCAATGTTGGAATTGCGGAGAGTCTGGACATGGGATGTATAATTGTCCTTGGCCCCGTGGGGAGCCAGGGAGACCTAACTTAAATTACCCAGTGATGAATGCAGGTGAAGGAACTGGTCAACAACCAAGGCTTCTACAAAGACCAAATGGACCAAGACCACCTCCACAAGGGGTAGAAGGAGTTCCACCTTTGCCAGATCCAAATGTGCATGTGGTAGAGGTGACAAACTCAAATGAGGTTGACATGTAAGCAAATGGCATTAAGCGTGGCCGAGGAAAAGGTAAAGAGAAAGAGGGTGTCCCATCACAGAGTGACCATGGACAAGGCAAGAAGGCAAAGGAGACCAAGGAAGCTAAGAGGACTCAACGTCGTATCAATCTCCAAGACTTCCCTCTTGGACATGGTATGGCTCCATACAACCTGTTGGAAGACATGCGAGGTAAGGGTCCTCATATCTCATGGCCTCAGTTTCTTGCATTATGCCCACAAGTTAGGAGGGATTTAACAAAGGCAGTTAGCACTAGGAGAAAGGTAAAAGAGAGTTTTCCTGTTGTAAAAATTGCACATGCTGAAATGAACGAGGATATTACACCTGTGCTAGATTGTTACATAAAAGGAAGATTGGTTAGGAAAGGTCTAGTGGATGGGGGTGCACAAATTTGCATCATGACAGAGGGACTCATGCAAAGACTAGGCATGCACATCCATGAGACACCTGAAATCAAAGTGAAAATGGCAAACAATAGCAAGGCTAGGTGCATAGGCATTTGTAAAAATGTTTTTGTGGAGGCCTTTGGCATTAAGAAGGCAATGGATTTCTATGTCATGTCTACCAAGGGAAATGGTTACCCATTTATCCTAGGAAGACCATGGCTAATGAAAATGCGAGCTTTGCAGGATTGGGAGAGTGGAAAGATAATTTGTAGGAATGACAATCACAAGAAGGTTTTCTTTGACATGAAGGAGCAACGCCAAGAGGAGCTCCATGAAGAATCATCTCAAAGTGAGACGGAAGAAGGTTGGACCGATAGCACTTCAGAAGAAGAAAGTAGCGGCAGCATTACTGAAGAGGAGTCCTCCATTGAAGTCATGGGGTAAGGTTTAAGCCAAACAACCAGGAGACCTCTTCTCGAGGTTTGGAAGAGGTAGGTTCCCAAGAGAACCAAAAGGTGGAAGATGAAGGAATGTTAGAAGGTATGTTGTCTACAACACTTACAAAGGATGAAAGAGAGGAGTTCAAATGTGTGCTAAGGAAATTTCCGAGGCTTTTTGCTAAAGACTACACCGATGTGCGTGGAGTAGATGTTGTTCAACACAAGATTGAGTTGAAGCCAGAGGCCACACCTAAAGCTCAGAAGCTACGAAGGCTAGGAGTTATAAAGGAACAGGCTCTACTCAAGGAGGTAAGAAAGCTTCTAGCAGCAGGTTTCATTTATCCAGTGGAGAATTCAGAGTGGGTCTCTCCTGTTGTTGTCACTCCTAAGAAAAATGGCAAGTGGAGGGTGTGTGTGGATTACCGTCCCCTCAATGAGGCAACAAAAAGAGATCACTTTCCCCTCCCATTCCAGGATGAGATACTAAATGAGGTAGCTGGTCATGAGAAGTACACCGTGTGCGATGATTACTCAGGTTACTTTCAAATAGGGATTGCATTGGAGGATCAATTGAAAACAACCTTTATCACTCCTTGGGGTTGTTATGCTTTTAGAGTCATGCCATTTGGTCTGACAAATGCTCCTGCAACATTCCAACGTTTCATGAACATGGTGTTTCAAGCATTCTTTGGAAAGTCAATTAGGGTGTTCATTGATGATTTCTGCATTTATAGCTCAAAATCATTGCATCTACAAAGGGTAGAAGAAGGTTTAAAGAAGCTCTACGACATGGGAGTTCAACTCAACCCCGACAAGTGCCACATAGGTGAGGATGAAGTGATCTTGCTCGGTCACAAGGTTTCCTATAAAGGCATTGAGGTGGATCCTTCAAAGGCAAAGGCTCTTATTGAGCTCCCATCACCGAAGAGTCTTAAGGAGGTCATCTCTTTCATTCAGAAGGTGAAGTATATGTCACGCTTCATTCACTTAGCCTCGGAGTTGCTTCATCCTTTGCAAAAGTTGACACAACAAGTAGAATTTGCATGGTCTGATGAGCTTGAAGAGTATTTTTGTAACATTAAAGTCATTTTGTCAGAGCTACCAACACTCATGCCTCCTTGTTGGGAGTACACATTCTTTGTTAGCTCTAGTGTTGGAAGGGAAACAATTGGTGTTGTGTTGCTACAACAAGATCCCCACAGTACAAGGATGCGACCCATCTACTTTGCCACTAGGGTCATGAATGCTCTGGAGAGAGACTACACATAAGCAAAACTCATGATGCTTTCTCTCATGTTTGCAGTGAGAAAGTTAAGATCCTACCTACTACCAAAACCTTTTGTAATTCTCACTGCAGAATTTTTTTTCCCTTGGGTGTCATCTCAAATGAATCTTAGTACTAGGATCTCAAAGTGGATTATGGAGTTGCAAGAGTTTCAATACTCTTTCAAGGTAGAAGATAGTGTGCGTGCACAATTGGCAGGGATTCTCACTTATAGGGTGCATGAAAAGGAGATTAAGGCGCCTGAAGTAAAGACCCTACCATTGCCACCACCAAAAAGTATTCCTAATGCTTTTACCTTGTTCTTTGATGGAGCTTTTTGTCGAGCCACAGGAAAAGCAGGGGGAGGGCTAGTGTTGCTCAACCCAAGTGGAGAGGTGGTCATGGAAGAGAAGTTCAATCTACCAAGTTCAGCTAGCAACAATGAAGCAGAATATGACACACTACTTCATGGTTTAAAAATATGCATTGGCCATGGTATACAACGTCTCATGGTAAAAGGGGATGCACTTCTCATTGTGAAGCAGATTTTAGGCATTTGGGCATGCAAAAATGAAAGACTAAGGGCTAAAGTTCATACCATCCGTAGGCTATTTAATCAATTTGAGGAGGTGCAATTATATCATATTCCTAGGAAACAAAATGAAGATGCTGATTTACTCGCGCAACAAGTAGTTACATGTGTTGAGAAAGAAGTGCAGGTCATCATGGTGGCAGCAACTGTCAAGCAACCGAGATACCAGGGATTGGAGTCATTGACTCCCATTATTAGCTACATTTTGGAGGGCGAGTTTCCACAAGACTTCACGAAGGCTGAGAAGAGGAGACTCATGAAGAAGGCAAGCGCATATCTCTTCCTAGAAGGCCCCTCTATCAAAGAGGGAGGGATCAAGTATGCAAAAGAGTACCAACTATTGAGGAAATTCCAGCCATTCTAAAAGGTTTGCATGAAGAAGCATGTGGTGGTCATTTTGCCCAAGAATTAACTGTGAAGAAGATTTTGCTTGCGGGGTATGTTTGGCTAAGTCTGCATGTGGATGTCCAACATTGGTGTAAAATTTGTCACAATTGTCAGGTAAATGGGAATAAAAGATTGGTTTATGGTCCAAGGCAAATCGTGCTTGCAAATGGACCGTTTGAAAAGTGGGGCATTGATGCTATGGGTCCTCTGCCTAGGACAAAAAATGGTAAACTCTACATTCTAGTGGCTATAGACTATATGACTAGGTGGGTGGAAGCACAAAGTGTGGCAAAGGTAAATGAGAGGACAGTGAGTAAATTCGTCTACACTCACATTTGTTGTAGATTTGGCACACCTTTGGAGATTGTTTCTGATAATGGTCCAGGGTTTAGAAAGGGATTGCTCACAGAAGTCTGTGAAGAACTTTGCATTCTACATCATCACAGTACACCCTACTATCCCCAATCAAATGGTTTGGTAGAAAAAGCTAATGGTGTCATTGCAGGCATCATTAGAAAGATGGTGAAAAACAAGACAAAGTTGTGGGATGACTTCTTGGATGGTGCCTTGTGGGCGTATCGAACCACATATAGGGAAGCCACAACAATGCGACTTCATGGCAAAGGAGCACAAGATGATCAAGAGGTATGGATGGATCGACTTCTTACGTTAGTGGAGCTTGAGTGGAAAAGAGAAGCAGCATATGAGTGCTACAAGAGGAAAGCCACACAAGCGAAAGAAACGCACGACAAGAAACTGAAGGACAAAGGCATCAAGGAAGGAGATCTTGTGCTAAGGTATGACAATCGACTTGACAATCGTTTTGATGCCAATTTTGAAACTAGATGGCAAGGGCCATACATAGTCAAGAAGGCTTTCAATTCTAGTTACTATCAGCTTATGGACTTGAATGGTAAAGAGCACTCCAGGAAAGTAAATGGGTATCGCTTGAAGCCCTATTTGAGTCGCCTTCTACCAAAGGATCTACCAAAGATCTGTCAAAAGGCCACTGTCTCATGTAAGTATTGTTAAATGAAGCATGAGTGTAACTCTAGCCAAAATTCTGAGGGGCCAAACAATAAAAATCTCGTCAAGGACTCTGAAGCATTCTCTTTGGAAAAGATGCTCTATGATGGTACATGAATATACCATCATCCAGGGGGAGGGCTAATGATAGCTGTTTTTCGGCTCTTTGTAATTGCCACAGTGAGTTACCTCACCCTACCAAAATCACCCAAACACTATGGCTATCCCTACCATTTCACTGTACATAGGCGTGCGTGAGTCACGGGACTTTTCCCATATCTTTTTAAAAAACCCTCAATTAGCTAGTCATTGGGCTAGTTGAGCCAAAAAAATAAAAAATAAGTATATTATGGCCCATGCGTATGTAAACATTTCTTTGTATATAGGGCCTAAATAAAAGGATTTTTCATAATTATTGTGGTATTTATATATTTCTACCTATGGTGTGTTATTTATGCTATGTACATTGACTCACCATTACCATATTTTTTCTTATCATTTTGCATACTCTTTATTCCATATAAAAAAAATTTCATGCAAGCTTCTCTTATTTTTGGTGTAACTCCATCCCAACAAAAATCCAAAAAAACTAGTTCTATTTATGTGTATATTTTTTTCACTATTGTGATTTTTTCCTTCCTACATATATTCTCTATTACTCTCATAAATTAGACACCAAAAATATTCATCTTTTTATGGTAGACTTATAATGAGAGAGATTTATTTTGACCCCTTTATATTTTTCCACCTATATTATTTATATTTGACATGTACATATTTTTTAGACCCCTCAATATTTGATTTTCTTAGTTGTACTATTCACTTATATCATGATCTCAACAATATCTTCAATTATAGACCTAGCAAATAAGGTCAAGGGTAGGTGGCATGCATACATGCACTATGGAGGGCTCACTCTTGGAGATATTCAAAAGAATCATCCAAAGAAGGACCCCACAAGGACCTTGTGCAGTGGAAAAAAACGGTCGGTTTTGCTGAATTTTTAAAGTTCACTTGCTCTCCGAATTTGAAAAGGTGATACAAACAAAAGTTGTAGCTCGTGGGCTGAACTTTTGCCTCAAATTTTTTCATATTTTTTTGAGTTACGAGCTGTGAGCTATGATTTTATTAGTGGACCCCAGTTTTCCATTCTATGCAGCCACACTCTCTCTTTCACTTTATCATTTTCCTCCTCCAAATTACCCATATCTATCAAAAAAACCACAAAATTCAGCCTCTTCTCTTAAAAGACAGCATCATGGTGGTTGATTACTCAGCTTCAATTACCTTGTCTCTCAAGGAAGGTCAAGAGTGGAGAAAAAATGTACCGTCAAAGCTAGTGGACCGTCAACAAGCGTCAAAATTGGCCCTACTCAAGACACTTGGAGCATCAACCTTGTAAGAAATCCACCTTTTCTTGCCTCTTAAGAGTTTTTCTTCCTTATTTGTATCCTACATGGATACTCCCATTGTAAATATCCAATTCCATTTGTAAATTAATACTAACTCTACTAACACTAACCCACTATGAAAAGTCCTATCACCTCCATTTCTCTCCTCTCTCTTTCCCCACCAACTTCTTGATAATTCCAAGCAAAAGAAATTAGATAAATTGCTGAAAATCTAACCCAACCATGGTTAGAGGAGTAACCCTAGCCTTCAAAATTGCTATAAAAGGAGGGTGTAGCTAGCATAAGGGGGGGGAGCCATAAGCAAGAGCACTATGCTATAGCTTGAGAAGCCAATCTCAACCTCTCTAGAAGGAGCTCTTGAGTGGAAGCTCATTGTCTTATGCATGTGCATGTGTTGTAATAGGGGATTAGCAAGGGAACTCTATGCCATTGTAAGAGAGAGAGTGATCATTCAATTGAGAGTAGGAAATCTATCATTTCTCCTACTAGTGTAAGCCCAACATTCGCTGAATCAAGGAGGGTGGATTTGGACTAAGCTTGGATACTTTGTCTCCTTTCCAACGTGAAGTAATGGACAACAATGATGCGTAAGTGTCTTGGTGTTTTTTGTTAAGTTCTTGATAGCTTGTCTCTGGTGTTGTCATCAATTTAGCCATAAATCCCACATACTGTAAGAAGGCGACAGGGTGGAGAGGACTCCCCTGGCTTTAAGACAGTGATTGGGGTGGCTTTTCTTGTGATGTGTTGTGGTGAAATTTACGCAAGCTATGTCGAACAAATACTAATCTCACTTTGATTTGTCATGACAGATTTGTAAGAAGGTATTAATGCAACAAGCACCCTCTCCCCCTTTCTCTCTCTTTCTTAAATATATAGTTGTATTTGCTTGATCGTTGCTGATACGTTTCAAAGCAGCCCGAGCACTATCTCTCTCTCTCTCTCTCTCTCTCTCTCTCTCTCTCTCTCTCTCTCTCTCTCTCTCTCTCTCTCTCGTGTTTTAGTGTGTGAGAGTGTTCCATTGGTGTTAGGGTTAGTGTAAATTCCTTGCTTGTTTGTGGGTTGCTCTAACGATTCTCCTCTTTTGCGTCCTAGTTCGCTCTTAAACTAAGTGGTGCCCCTTGTGTAGTTGGGATTTGGCTGTGGGTTTGTTGTTTTGGTTTGTGTTGTGTTGTGCCCCAGTCCCATTGAGCAGCACGGGAGCCTTGAAGGGTGTCTAGAGTTTGCTCTTCTTGTTGCCCGCCCCGGACCGCCTCAAATTGGTGCCCCCACGGAGGATGGCTTGTGTATTTTTTTGTAGAATCAACCTTTAGCATAGTCAAGTAGTTTGCATGAATCACGAAAATTTGTATGATCCCTTCATTCCCATTGCAAGGCAAAAGGTACACATAATTGTTAGTACTAAGTTGCAATTTCAACGTGTCATTCGTAGAATTTTAGGTCCTCTTAGGTTGGCCGAGATAAACGCTTCAGTAAATCCTTTTATTTTGCCTCTCATTAGGTACGACCTTAGTTTGGACGTCTATATTTTTGTTTTGTTTTAAGCATTAGGTCAGGCATAGACCATGGATAATGGCCCAGGAATAGAGGTTTTCCCTTCCATTTCACTCCACACATTAGAATAAACATTGCAATTAGTAGGAAAATCCATTTTCAACAACGTATGGTGTTCATGTTTGGTGCCCAAAGAGTAGGAGAAATTCTCGCATCACCAAACCCTGTCATCCTACCTCTTATTGATTATCATAGGTCGTTTGATGTGAATATCTTTATTTTGTTGTAGAATAGATTGCAAGCTAGAAAACATTATTGTGTAAATCTTTTTAAGAAAGAAAAACAAAAACGGTGTCACTTTGAAATCAATTCAATGGAAAGCCAACGCCAAATGTCTGGGTATCCTCTTTTCTTTGGAGAGCCTGGAGAGGATGCAGAATTATTTTTAGCGAATTTCAAGATGTCTTGCCGTATCAAGAGGATAATAACTGATCAAGAACGTGTAGAAATGTTTGAGGTGGTCCTTAGGAAAGATGCTAGCACTTGGTTTGACTCTTTGCCTGAGGAAGTTAAGGGGAATTACAATGAAGTTTTGAATCATTTCAAGAAATACTTCTTTGATCCCCAAAACACTCAAAAATTATGGTAAGACATTGTTTCTCATAAGCAAAAAGACTTAGATGACTACTACTTGTACAAGCAAGAGTTTCTACGTCTTTGGGCTCTATGGATACGAAATGTTGCTAACCCTGGTGATGGTGCAGAATTTCTAAAGAAGAAGAGGTTCATAGCCGGACTCTTTCCTAACCTTAAGGTAAAAGTTGAGTCGGGTGCACCTGCTACCTTTGATGCAACTGAAACTAGGGCTGCTAAGAAGTATAGGAAACTCAAGTGCTTAAGGGGAGAGGTTCCAATAGAAGGTCTTAGACCCAAAGGTAAGTCACAAGCATCAACATCGAGGGAGCTTCCTGAGGTAACGACGGAAGTAATTGAGAAGTTAAACAAATCTTTAAGCAACCTGTCAATTCACCTTGCACAAGCTGTAGGTCCAAAGGGACAAGCAAAGAAGTCTGAAGCTCAAGATCCACGACTTAGGAGAGTCTTGCAATGTTGGAATTGCGGAGAGTCTGGACATGGGATGTATAATTGTCCTTGGCCCCGTGGGGAGCCAGGGAGACCTAACTTAAATTACCCAGTGATGAATGCAGGTGAAGGAACTGGTCAAAAACCAAGGCTTCTACAAAGACCAAATGGACCAAGACCACCTCCACAAGGGGTAGAAGGAGTTCCACCTTTGCCAGATCCAAATGTGCATGTGGTAGAGGTGACAAACTCAAATGAGGTTGACATGTAAGCAAATGGCATTAAGCGTGGCCGAGGAAAAGGTAAAGAGAAAGAGGGTGTCCCATCACAGAGTGACCATGGACAAGGCAAGAAGGCAAAGGAGACCAAGGAAGCTAAGAGGACTCAACGTCGTATCAATCTCCAAGACTTCCCTCTTGGACATGGTATGGCTCCATACAACCTGTTGGAAGACATGCGAGGTAAGGGTCCTCATATCTCATGGCCTCAGTTTCTTGCATTATGCCCACAAGTTAGGAGGGATTTAACAAAGGCAGTTAGCACTAGGAGAAAGGTAAAAGAGAGTTTTCCTGTTGTAAAAATTGCACATGCTGAAATGAACGAGGATATTACACCTGTGCTAGATTGTTACATAAAAGGAAGATTGGTTAGGAAAGGTTAGTGGATGGGGGTGCACAAATTTGCATCATGACAGAGGGACTCATGCAAAGACTAGGCATGCACATCCATGAGACACCTGAAATCAAAGTGAAAATGGCAAACAATAGCAAGGCTAGGTGCATAGGCATTTGTAAAAATGTTTTTGTGGAGGCCTTTGGCATTAAGAAGGCAATGGATTTCTATGTCATGTCTACCAAGGGAAATGGTTACCCATTTATCCTAGGAAGACCATGGCTAATGAAAATGCGAGCTTTGCAGGATTGGGAGAGTGGAAAGCTAATTTGTAGGAATGACAATCACAAGAAGGTTTTCTTTGACATGAAGGAGCAACGCCAAGAGGAGCTCCATGAAGAATCATCTCAAAGTGAGACGGAAGAAGGTTGGACCGATAGCACTTCAGAAGAAGAAAGTAGCGGCAGCATTACTGAAGAGGAGTCCTCCATTGAAGTCATGGGGGTAAGGTTTAAGCCAAACAACCAGGAGACCTCTTCTCGAGGTTTGGAAGAGGTGGTAGGTTCCCAAGAGAACCAAAAGGTGGAAGATGAAGGAATGTTAGAAAGGTATGTTGTCTACAACACTTACAAAGGATGAAAGAGAGGAGTTCAAATGTGTGCTAAGGAAATTTCCGAGGCTTTTTGCTAAAGACTACACCGATGTGCGTGGAGTAGATGTTGTTTCAACACAAGATTGAGTTGAAGCCAGAGGCCACACCTAAAGCTCAGAAGCTACGAAGGCTAGGGTTATAAAGGAATCAGGCTCTACTCAAGGAGGTAAGAAAGCTTCTAGCAGCAGGTTTCATTTATCCAGTGGAGAATTCAGAGTGGGTCTCTCCTGTTGTTGTCACTCCTAAGAAAAATGGCAAGTGGAGGGTGTGTGTGGATTACCGTCCCCTCAATGAGGCAACAAAAAGAGATCACTTTCCCCTCCCATTCCAGGATGAGATACTAAATGAGGTAGCTGGTCATGAGAAGTACACGTGTGTGCGATGATTACTCAGGTTACTTTCAAATAGGTATTGCATTGGAGGATCAATTGAAAACAACCTTTATCACTCCTTGGGTTGTTATGCTTTAGAGTCATGCCATTTGGTCTGACAAATGCTCCTGCAACATTCCAACGTTTCATGAACATGGGTTTCAAGCATTCTTTGGAAAGTCAATTAGGGTGTTCATTGATGATTTCTGCATTTATAGCTCAAAATCATTGCATCTACAAAGGGTAGAGAAGGTTTAAAGAAGCTCTACGACATGGGAGTTCAACTCAACCCCGACAAGTGCCACATAGGTGAGGATGAAGTGATCTTGCTCGGTCACACAAGGTTTCCTATAAAGGCATTGAGGTGGATCCTTCAAAGGCAAGGCTCTTATTGAGCTCCCATCACCGAAGAGTCTTAAGGAGGTCATCTCTTTCATTCAGAAGGTGAAGTATATGTCACGCTTCATTCACTTAGCCTCGGAGTTGCTTCATCCTTTGCAAAAGTTGACACAACAAGTAAATTTGCATGGTCTGATGAGCTTGAAGAGTATTTTTGTAACATTAAAGTCATTTTGTCAGAGCTACCAACACTCATGCCTCCTTGTTGGGAGTACACATTCTTTGTTAGCTCTAGTGTTGGAAGGGAAACAATTGGTGTTGTGTTGCTACAACAAGATCCCCACAGTACAAGGATGCGACCCATCTACTTTGCTAGTAGGGTCATGAATGCTTTGGAGAGAGACTACACATAAGCAGAACTCATGATGCTTTCCTCTCATGTTTTGCGGTGAGAAAGTTAAGATCCTACCTACTACCAAAAACCTTTTGTAATTCTCACTGCAGAAATTTTTTTCCTTGGGTGTCATCTCAAATGAATCTTAGTACTAGGATCTCAAAGTGGATTATGGAGTTGCAAGAGTTTCAATACTCTTTCAAGTAGATATAGTGTGCGTGCACAATTGGCAGGGATCTTCACTTATAGGGTGCATGAAAAGGAGATTAAGGCGCCTGAAGTAAAGACCTACCATTGCCACCACCAAAAAGTATTCCTAATGCTTTTACCTTGTTCTTTGATGGAGCTTTTTGTCGAGCCACAGGAAAAGCAGGGGGAGGGCTAGTGTTGCTCAACCCAAGTGGAAGGTGGTCATGGAAGAGAAGTTCAATCTACCAAGTTCAGCTAGCAACAATGAAGCAGAATATGACACACTACTTCATGGTTTAAAAAATATGCATTGGCCATGGTATACAACGTCTCATGGTAAAAGGGGATGCACTTCTCATTGTGAAGCAGATTTTAGACATTTGGGCATGCAAAAATGAAAGACTAAGGGCTAAAGTTCATACCATCCGTAGGCTATTTAATCAATTTGTGAGAGGTGCAATTATATCATATTCCTAGGAAACAAAATGAAGATGCTGATTTACTCGCACAACAAGTAGTTACATGTGTTGAGAAAGAAGTGCAGGTCATCATGGTGGCAGCAACTGTCAAGCAAACCGAGATACCAGGGATTGAGTCATTGACTCCCATTATTAGCTACATTTTGGAGGGCGAGTTTCCACAAGACTTCACGAGGGCTCAGAAGAGGAGACTCATGAAGAAGGAAGCGCATATCTCTTCCTAGAGGCCCCTCTATCAAAGAGGGAGGGATCAAGTATGCAAAAGAGTACCAACTATTGAGGAAATTCCAAGCCATTCTAAAAGGTTTGCATGAAGAAGCATGTGGTGGTCATTTTGCCCAGAATTAACTGTGAAGAAGATTTTGCTTGCGGGGTATGTTTGGCTAAGTCTGCATGTGGATGTCCAACATTGGTGTAAAATTTGTCACAATTGTCAGGTAAATGGGAATAAAAGATTGGTTTATGGTCCCAAGGCAAATCGTGCTTGCAAATGGACCGTTTGAAAAGTGGGGCATTGATGCTATGGGTCCTCTGCCTAGGAAAAAATGGAAAACTCTAATTCTAGTGGCTATAGACTATATGACTAGGTGGGTGGAAGCACAAAGTGTGGCAAAGGTAAATGAGAGGACAGTGAGTAAATTCGTCTACACTCACATTTGTTGTAGATTTGGCACACCTTTGGAGATTGTTTCTGATAATGGTCCAGGGTTTAGAAAGGGATTGCTCACAGAAGTCTGTGAAGAACTTTGCATCTACATCGTCACAGTACACCCTACTATCCCCAATCAAATGGTTTGGTAGAAAAAGCTAATGGTGTCATTGCAGGCATCATTAGAAAGATGTGAAAAACAAGACAAAGTTGTGGGATGGACTTCTTGGATGGTGCCTTGTGGGCGTATCGAACCACATATAGGGAAGCCACGGAGTTCACACCATTTCACTTGGTCTATGGTTCAAGAGGCTTTGCAGCCTATCGAGCTCAACATTCCAACAATGCGACTTCATGGCAAAGAGCACAAGATGATCAAGAGGTATGGATGGATCGACTTCTTACGTTAGTGGAGCTTGGAGTGGAAAAAAGAAGCAGCATCATATGAGTGCTACAAGAGGAAAGCCACACAAGCGAAGTGAGAAACGCACGACAAGAAACTGAAAGGACAAAGGCATCAAGGAAGGAGAGCTTGTGCTAAGGTATGACAATCGACTTGACAATCGTTTTGATGCAATTTTGAAACTAGATGGCAAGGGCCATACATAGTCAAGAAGGCTTTCAATTCTAGTTACTATCAGCTTATGGACTTGAATGGTAAAGAGCCACTCCAGGAAAGTAAATGGGTATCGCTTGAAGCCCTATTGAGTCGCCTTCTACCAAAGGATCTACCAAAGATCTGTCAAAAGGCCACTGTCTCTTGTAAAAGTATTGTTAAATGAAGCATTGATTGTAACTCTAGCCAAAATTCTGAGGGGCCAAACAATAAAAATCTCGTCAAGGACTCTGAAGCACTCTCTTTGGAAAAGATGCTCTATGATGGTACATGAATATACCATCATCCAGGGGGAGGGCTAATGATAGTTTTTTTTCGGCTCTTTGTAATTGCCACAGTGAGTTACCTCACCCTACCAAAATCACCCAAACACTATGGCTATCCCTACCATTTCACTGTACATAGGCGTGCGTGAGTCACGGGACTTTTCCCATATCTTCTTTAAAAAACCCTCAATTAGCTAGTCATTGGGCTAGTTGAGCCAAAAAATAAAAAAATAAGTATATTATGGCCCATGCGTATGTAAACATTTCTTTGTATATAGGGCCTAAATAAAAGGATTTTTTCATAATTATTGTGGTATTTTTATTTTCTAACTATGGTGTGTTATTTATGCTATGTACATTGACTCACCATTACCATATTTTTTCTTATCATTTTGCATACTCTTTATTCCATATAAAAAAAATTTCATGCAAGTTCTCTTATTTTTGGTGTAACTCCATCCCCAACAAAAATCCCAAAAAAACTAGTTCTATTTATGTGTATATTTTTTTTCACTATTGTGATTTTTTCCTTCCTTACATATATTCTCTATTACTTCTCATAAATTAGACCACCAAAAATATTATTCTTTTTATGGTAGTCTATAATGAGAGAGATTTATTTTTGACCCCTTTATATTTTTCCACCTATATTATTTATATTTGACATGTACATATTTTTTTAGACCCCTCAATATTTGATTTTCTTAGTTGTACTATTCACTTATATCATGATCTCAACAATATCTTCATTTATAGACCTAGCAAATAAGGTCAAGGGTAGGTGGCATGCATACATGCACTATGGAGGGCTCACTCTTGGAGAGATTCAAAAGAATCATCCAAAGAAGGGACCCCACAAGGACCTTGTGCAGTGGAAAAAAAACGGTCGGTTTTGCTGAATTTTTAAAGTTCACTTCTCTCCGAATTTGGCGAAAGGTGATACAAACAAAAGTTGTAGCTCGTGGGCTGAACTTTTGCCTAAATTTTTTTGAGTTACGAGCTGTGAGCTATGATTTTATTAGTGGACCCCAGTTTTTCCCATTCTATGCAGCCACACTCTCTCTTTCACTTTATCATTTTCCTCCTCCAAATACCATATCTATCAAAAAACCACAAAATTCAGACCTCTTCTCTTAAAAGACAGCATCATGTTGGTTGATTACTCAGCTTCAATACCTTGTCTCTCAAGGAAGGTCAAGAGTGGAGAAAAAATGTACCGTCAAAGCTAGTGGACCGTCAACAAGCGTCAAAATTGGCCCTACTCAAGACACTTGGAGCATCAAACCTTGTAAGAAATCCACCTTTTCTTGCCTCTTAAGAGTTTTTCTTCCTTATTTGTTTCATACTGGATACTCCCATTGTAAATATCCAATTCCATTGTAAATAATACTAACTCTACTAACACTAACCCACTATGGAAAAGTCCTATCACCTCCATTTCTCTCCTCTCTCTTTCCCCACCAACTTCTTGATAATTCCAAGCAAAAGAAATTAGATAAATTGCTGAAAAATCTAACCCAACCATGGTTAGAGGAGTAACCCTAGCCTTCAAAATTGCTATAAAAGGAGGTGTAGCTAGCACAAAAGGAGGAGCCATAAGCAAGAGCACTATGCTATAGCTTGAGAAGCCAATCTCAACCTCTAGAAGGAGCTCTTGAGTGGAAGCTCATTGTCTTATGCATGTGCATGTGTTGTAATAGGGATTAGCAAGGAACTCTATGCCATTGTAAGAGAGAGAGTGATCATTCAATTGAGAGTAGGAAATCTATCATTTCTCCTACTAGTGTAAGCCCAACATTCGCTGAATCAAGGAGGGTGGATTTGGACTAAGCTTGGATACTTTGTCTCCTTTCCAACGTGAAGTAATGGACAACAATGATGCGTAAGTGTCTTGGTGTTTTTTGTTAAGTCTTGATAGCTTGTCTCTGGTGTTGTCATCAAATTTAGCCATAAATCCCACATACTGTAAGAAAGGCGACAGGGTGGAGAGGACTCCCTGGCTTTAAGATAGTGATTGGGGTGGCTTTTCTTGTGATGTGTTGTGGTGAAATTTATGCAAGCTATGTTAAAACAAATACTAATTCTCACTTTGATTTTTCATGACAGATTTGTAAGAAGGTATTAATGCAACAAGACCCCCTCCCCCTTTCTCTCTCTTTCAAATATATAGTTGTATTTGTTGATCGTTGCTGATACGTTTCAAAGCAGGGGGCACCCGGGCTCTGCTCTCTATCCTCTCTCTCTCTCTCTCTCCCTCTCTCTCTCTCTCTCTCTTTCTCTCTCTCTCTTCTCTCGTGTTTTTAGTGTGTGAGAGTGTTCCATGGTGTTAGGGTTAGTGTAAATTCCTTGCTTGTTTGTGGTTGCTCTAACGATTCTCCTCTTTTGCGTCCTAGTCGTCTTAAATAGTGGTGCCCCTTGTGTAGTTGGGATTTGGCTGTGGGTTTGTTGTTTTGGTTCGTGTTGTGTTGTGCCCCAGTCCCATTGAGCAGCACGGGAGCTTGAGGGTGTTTTAGAGAGTTGCTCTTCTTGTTGCCCGCCCCGGACCGCCTCAAATTTGGTGCCCACGGAGGATGGCTGGTGTATTTTTTTGTAGAATCAACCTTTAGCATAGTCAAGTAGTTTGCATGAATCACGAAAATTTGTATGATCCCTTCATTCCCATTGCAAGGCAAAAGGTACAACATAATTGTTAGTACTAAGTTGCAATTTCAACGTGTCATTCGTAGAATTTTAGGTCCTCTTAGGTTGGCCGAGATAAACGCTTCAGTAAATCCTTTTATTTTGCCTCTCATAGGTACACCTTATAGTTTGGACGTCTATTTTTTTGTTTTGTTTTAAGCATTAGGTCAGGCATAGACCATGGATAATGGCCCAGGAATAGAGGTTTTCCCCTTCCATTTCACTCCACACATTAGAATAAACATTGCAATTAGTAGGAAATCCATTTTCAACAACGTATGGTGTTCATGTTTGGTGCCCAAAGAGTAGGAGAAATTCTCGCATCACCAAACCCTGTCATCCTACCTCTTATTGATTATCATAGGGTTTGATGTGAATATCTTTATTTTGTTGTAGAATAGATTGCAAGCTAGAAAACATTATTGTGTAAATCTTTTTAAGAAAGAAAAAAAAACCGGGTGTCACTTTGAAATCAATTCAATGGAAAGCCAACGCCAATGTCTGGGTATCCTCTTTTCTTTGGAGAGCCTGGAGAGGATGCAGAATTTATTTTAGCGAATTTCAAGATGTCTTGCCGTATCAAGAGGATAATAACTGATCAAGAACGTGTAGAAATGTTTGAGGTGGTCCTTAGGAAAGATGCTAGCACTTGGTTTGACTCTTTGCCTGAGGAAGTTAAGGGAATTACAATGAAGTTTTGAATCATTTCAGAATACTTCTTTGATCCCCAAAACACTCAAAATTATGGTAAGACATTGTTTTCTCATAAGCAAAAAGACTTAGATGACTACTACTTGTACAGCAAGAGTTTCTACGTCTTTGGGCTCTATGGATACGAAATGTTCCTAACCTTGGTGATGGTGCAGAATTTCTAAAGAAGAAGAGGTTCATAGCCGGACTTTCCTAACCTTAAGGTAAAAGTTGAGTCGGGTGCACCTGCTACCTTTGATGCAACTGAAACTAGGGCTGCTAAGAAGTATAGGAAACTCAAGTGCTTAAGGGAGAGGTTCCAATAGAAGGTCTTAGACCAAAGGTAAGTCACAAGCATCAACATCGAGGGAGCTTCCTGAGGTAACGACGGAAGTAATTGAGAAGTTAAACAATCTTTAAGCAGCCTGTCAATTCACCTTGCACAAGCTGTAGGTCCAAAGGGACAAGCAAGAAGTCTGAAGGCTCAAGATCCACGACTTAGGAGAGTCTTGCAATGTTGGAATTGCGGAGAGTCTGGACATGGGATGTTAATTGTCCTTGGCCCGTGGGGAGCCAGGGAGACCTAACTTAAATTACCCAGTGATGAAAGCAGGTGAAGGAACTGTGTCAACAACCAAGGCTTCTACAAAGACAAATGGACCAAGACCACCTCCACAGGGGTAGAAGGAGTTCCACCTTTGCCAGATCCAAATGTGCATGTGGTAGAGGTGAACAAACTCAAATGAGGTTGACATGTAAGCAAATGGCATTAAGCGTGGCCGAGGAAAAGGTAAAGAGAAGAGGGTGTCCCATCACAGAGTGACCATGGACAAGGCAAGAAGGCAAAGGAGAACAAGGAAGCTAAGAGGACTCAACGTCGTATCAATCTCCAAGACTTCCCTCTTGGGACATGGTATGGCTCCATACAACCTGTTGGAAGACATGCGAGGTTAGGGTCCTCATATCTCATGGCCTCAGTTTCTTGCATTATGCCCACAAGTTAGGAGGGATTTAACAAAGGCAGTTAGCACTAGGAGAAAGGTAAAAGAGAGTTTTCCTGTTGTAAAAATTGCACATGCTGAAATGAACGAGGATATTACACCTGTGCTAGATTGTTACATAAAAGAAAATTGGTTAGGAAAGGTCTAGTGGATGGGGGTGCACAATTTGCATCATGACAGAGGGAATGCTAAGGACTAGGCATGCACATCCATGAGACACCTGAAATCAAAGTGAAAATGGCAAACAATAGCAAGGCTAGGTGCATAGGCATTTGTAAAAACGTTTTTGGGAGGCCTTTGGCATTAAGAAGGCAGTGGATTTCTATGTCATGTCTACCAAGGGAAATGGTTACCCAATTATCCTAGGAAGACCATGGCTAATGAAAATGCGAGCTTTGCAGGTTGGAGAGGTGGGAAAGCTAATTTGTAGGAATGACAATCACAAGAAGGTTTTTCTTTGACATGAAGGAGCAACGCCAGAGAGGAGCTCCATGAAGAATCATCTCAAAGTGAGACGAAGAAGGTTGGACCGATAGCACTTCAGAAGAAGAAGTAGCGGCAGCATTACTGAAGAGGAGTCCTCCATTGAAGTCATGGGGGTAAGGTTTAAGCCAAACACCCAGGAGACCTCTTCTCGAGGTTTTGGGAAGAGGTAGGTTCCCAAGAGAACCAAAAGGTGGAAGATGAAGGAATGTTAGAAGGTATGTTGTCTACAACACTTACAAAGGATGAAAGAGAGGAGTTCAAATGTGTGCTAAGGAAAATTCCGAGGCTTTTTGCTAAAGACTACACCGAGGTGCGTGGAGTAGATGTTGTTCAACACAAGATTGAGTTGAAGCCAGAGGCCACACCTAAGCTCAGAAGCTACGAAGGCTAGGAGTTATAAAGGAACAGGCTTACTCAAGGAGGTAAGGAAAGCTTCTAGCAGCAGGGTTCATTTATCCAGTGGAGAATTCAGAGTGGGTCTCTCCTGTTGTTGTCACTCTAAGAAAAATGGCAAGTGGAGGGTGTGTGTGGATTACCGTCCCTCAATGAGGCAACAAAAAGAGATCACTTTCCCCTCCCATTCCAGGATGAGATACTAAATGAGGTAGCTGGTCATGAGAAGTACACCGTGTGCGATGATTACTCAGGTTACTTTCAAATAGGGATTGCATTGGGGATCAATTGAAAACCCTTATCACTCCTTGGGGTTGTTATGCTTTTAGAGTCATGCCATTTGGTCTGACAAATGCTCCTGCAACATTCCAACGTTTCATGAACATGGTGTTTCAAGCATTCTTTGAAAGTCAATTAGGGTGTTCATTGATGATTTCTGCAATGATAGCTCAAAATCATTGCATCTACAAGGGTAGAAGAAGGTTTAAAGAAGCTCTACGACATGGGAGTTCAACTCAACCCCGACAAGTGCCACATAGGTGAGGATGAAGTGATCTTGCTCGGTCACAAGGTTTCCTATAAAGGCATTGAGGTGGATCCTTCAAGGCAAAGGCTCTTATTGAGCTCCCATCACGGAAGAGTCTTAAGGAGGTCATCTCTTTCATTCAGAAGGTGAAGTATATGTCACGCTTCATTCACTTAGCCTCGGAGTTGCTTTCCTTTTGCAAAAGTTGACACAACAAGTAGAATTTGCATGGTCTGATGAGCTTGAAGAGTATTTTTGTAACATTAAAGTCATTTTGTCAGAGCTACCAACACTCATGCCTCCTTGTTGGGAGTACAAATTCTTTGTTAGCATAGTGTTGGAAGGAGGAACAATTGGTGTTGGGTTGCTACAACAAGATCCCCACAGTACAAGGATTGCGACCCATCTACTTTGCTAGTAGGGTCATGAATGCTTTGGAGAGAGACTTACACATAAGCAGAACTCATGATGCTTTCTCTCATGTTTGCGGTGAGAAAGTTAAGATCCTACCTACTACCAAAACCTTTTGTAATTCTCACTGCAGAAATTTTTTTCCTTGGGTGTCATCTCAAATGAATCTTAGTACTAGGATCTCAAGTGGATTATGGAGTTGCAAGAGTTTCAATACTCTTTCAAGGTAGAAGATAGTGTGCGTGCACATTTGGCAGGGATTCTCACTTATAGGGTGCATGAAAAGGAGAGATTAAGGCGCTGAAGTAAAGACCCTACCATTGCCACCACCAAAAGTATTCCTAATGCTTTTACCTTGTTCTTTGATGGAGCTTTTTGTCGAGCCACAGGAAAAGCAGGGGGAGGGCTAGTGTTGCTCAACCCAAGTGGAGAGGTGGTCATGGAAGAGAAGTTCAATCTACCAGTTCAGCTAGAACAATGAAGCAGAATATGACACACTACTTCATGGTTTAAAAATATGCATTGGCCATGGTATACAACGTCTCATGGTAAAAGGGGATGCACTTCTCATTGTGAAGCAGATTTTAGGCATTTGGGGCATGCAAAAATGAAAGACTAAGGGCTAAAGTTCATACCATCCGTAGGCTTTTTAATCAATTTGAGAGGTGCAATTATATCATATTCCTAGGATACAAAATGAAAGATGCTGATTTACTCGCACAACAAGTTGTTACATGTGTTGAGAAAGAAGTGCAGGTCATCATGGTGGCAGCAACTGTCAAGCAACCGAGATACCAGGGATTGGAGTCATTGACTCCCATTTTAGCTACATTTTGGAGGGCGAGTTTCCACAAGAACTTCACGAAGGCTCAGAAGAGAAGACTCATGAAGAAGGCAAGCGCATATCTCTTCCTAGAAGGCCCCCTCTATCAAAGAGGGAGGATCAATAGCAAAAGAGTACCAACTATGAGGAAATTCCAGCCATTCTAAAGGTTTGCATGAAGAAGCATGTGGTGGTCATTTTGCCCAAGAATTAACTGTGAAGAAGATTTTGCTTGCGGGGTATGTTTGGCTAAGTCTGCATGTGGATGTCCAACATTGGTGTAAAATTTGTCACAATTGTCAGGTAAATGGGAATAAAAGATGGTTTATGGCCAAGGCAAATCGTGCTTGCAAATGGACCGTTTGAAAAGTGGGGCATTGATGCTATGGGTCCTCTGCCTAGGACAAAAAATGGTAAACTCTACATTCTAGTGGCTATAGACTATATGACTAGGTGGGTGGAAGCACAAAGTGTGGCAAAGGTAAATGAGAGACAGTGAGTAAATTCGTCTACACTCACATTTGTTGTAGATTTGGCACACCTTTGGAGATTGTTTCTGATAATGGTCCAGGGTTTAGAAAGGGATTGCTCACAGAAGTCTGTGAAGAAACTTTGCATTTCTACATTGTCACAGTACACCCTACTATCCCCAATCAAATGGTTTGGTAGAAAAAGCTAATGGTGTCATTGCAGGCATCATTAGAAAGATGGTGAAAAACAAGACAAAGTTGTGGGATGACTTCTTGGATGGTGCCTTGTGGGCGTATCGAACACATATAGGGAAGCCACGGAGTTCACACCATTTCACTTGGTCTATGGTCAAGAGGCTTTGCAGCCTATCGAGCTCAACATTCCAACAATGCGACTTCATGGCAAAGGAGCACAAGATGATCAAGAGGTATGGATGGATCGACTTCTTACGTTAGTGAGAGCTTGAGTGGAAAAGAGAAGCAGCATATGAGTGCTACAAGGAAAGCCACACAAGCGAAAAGAAACGCACGACAAGAAACTGAAGGGACAAAGGCATCAAGGAAGGAGAGCTTGTGCTAAGGTATGACAATCGACTTGACAATCGTTTTTGATGCCAATTTGAAACTAGATGCAAGGGCCATACATAGTCAAGAAGGCTTTCAATTCTAGTTACTATCAGCTTATGGACTTGAATGGTAAAGAGCACTCCAGGAAAGTAAATGGGTATCGCTTGAAGCCCTATTTGAGTCGCCTTTCTACCAAAGGATCTACCAAAGATCTGTCAAAAGGCCACTGTCTCATGTAAGTATTGTTAATGAAGCATGAGTGTAACTCTAGCCAAAATTCTGAGGGCAACAAACATAAAAATCTCGTCAAGGACTCTGAAGCACTCTCTTTGGAAAAGATGCTCTATGATGGTACATGAATATACCATCATCCAGGGGAGGGCTAATGATAGCTGTTTTTCGGCTCTTTGTAATTGCCACAGGGTTACCTCACCCTACCAAAATCACCCAAACACTCTGGCTATCCCTACCATTTCACTGTACATAGGCGTGCGTGTGAGTCACGGGACTTTTCCCATATCTTCTTAAAAAACCCTCAATTAGCTAGTCATTGGGCTAGTTGAGCCAAAAAAATAAAAAAATAAGTATATTGGCCCATGCGTATGTAAACATTTCTTTGTATAGGGCCTAAATAAAAGGATTTTTCATAATTATTGTTGGTATTTATATATTTCTACTATGGTGTGTTATTTATGCTATGTACATTGACTCACCATTACCATATTTTTTCTTATCATTTTGCATACTCTTTATTCCATATAAAAAAAATTTCATGCAAGCTTCTCTTATTTTGGTGTAACTCCCATCCCAACAAAAATCCAAAAAAACTAGTTCTATTTATGTGTATAGTTTTTTCACTATTGTGATTTTTCCTTCCTACATATATTCTCTATTACTCTCATAAATTAGACCACCAAAAATATTCATCTTTTTATGGTAGACTTAAAATGAGAGAGATTTATTTTGACCCCTTTATAATTTTTCCACCTAATTATTTATATTTGACATGTATATATTTTTAGACCCCTCAATATTTGATTTTCTTAGTTGTACTATTCACTTATATCATGATCTCAACAATATCTTCAATTATAGACCTAGCAAATAAGGTCAAGGGTAGGTGGCATGCATTACATGCACTATGGAGGGCTCACTCTTGGAGTATTCAAAAGAAATCATCCAAAGAAGGACCCCACAAGGACCTTGTGCAGTGTGAAAAAAACGGTCGGTTTTGCTGAATTTTTAAAGTTCACTTGCCTCTCCGAATTTGAAAAGGTGATACAAACAAAAGTTGTAGCTCGTGGGCTGAACTTTGCCTCAAATTTTTTTGAGTTACGAGTGTGTGAGCTATGTTTTA